>NC_059170.1:50404285-50609285 GCF_019923935.1 Bubalus bubalis | reverse complement strand
TATGAGGCGGGGCTGCCTGGTTCACTGGAGGAACAGCCGTGAGGCTGGTGCTCAGACGAAGAAGGGAGGAGCAGGTGGGTCAGCAGGTGCCGGTGGGGGGGGGGGGGGCGGGGCTGCTCATGGGGCGTGGCCTGATAGGTGACTTCAAAGGCTTTGGCTGCTTCCCTGCTGGAGAGAGGATTTTGGAGCAGAGGAGCAATGTGATGGCAACAGGTTCACTCTGGCCTTGGCTCTCAGACCAGACTAAAGGGGGAGCCCATTTAGGAAGCACATTGCAGTAATCCAAGTGAGCAACAGTAGGGACAAGGGTGGTGGTGAGTCGTTGGATTCTGGTGTGCTCACCGAATAGACTGAGAAGGAAGATTGAAGGACGACCCCAAGGTACCTGGTTTGAATGGCTGGCCACAGTTGGAGAGCACTGTGGAAGGAGTGTCTGTCTAGACACTGGGAAAAGCCCAGTTCTAGACAGTGTGGGATGTTCACTGGACATCCACATAGGAACATCCAGTAGGCAGTGGGAGACATCTGGGCTGGAGATCAGAACTTGATGGAGTTAAAGCTGTGAGTGAGGGTGAAACCACCAGGACTGTGGGATTAAACCTTGATATAATAAATACAGCTACCACTGATTGGTTGTTGGAGAGTTGATTCTTACCTTTAAGAGAGCCCCCTATCTCAAAGGGACAGATTTCCAATTTGGATAACTACTATTTGTTCTGTTCATTCTATAAAAAGAAAAAAGGCAGAAAAAGCTGCCTTTGCAGCAAAACTCCTGGCTGATCAATGTGACTATAAAAATTCAGATTGCTGGGTTCAGTGGGTAAGAATCCACCTGCCAGTGCAGCACACACAGGTCCATCCCTGCTCCTGGAGGATCCCACGTGCCTTGGGGCAACTAAGCCCATGGTCTGCAGTCGCTAAACCTGCGGGCCTAGAGCCCTTGCTCTGCAACATGAGAAGCCTACACACTGCAACAGAGTAGCCCCCACTCGCCAAATAGAGAAAGCCCGAGCACAGCAATAAAGACCCAGCGCAGCCAAAAATAATCAAACACAAAATTCAAACTGCTGGTTTAAATGTATGCAAGAATTCAGATAAGGATTAAAATTTCTACAAGAAACCTAGCACAAGACCTGGGGCCACAATCTGCTTGATGAGTGCCTACTGTCCACAGATTTACAAATGGATTGGAGAACAAGAAATTGAGTCCTTATTGAGCCCACCCTGTTAGAAATACAATGAGTTGACAGTGATGGTCAGATCCATGGAGCACTTAACTCTCTTACTTGACTGTAACAAACGTGAGATGCAGAGAACATCCCAATTGGTATCATTCACACTTTAAGGCAATTTACTCAAAACTGAGTCTCTGGCCTCTACATTTCTTGCCATCTTTACATGTACACCGCTACCAGTGTTAACAGTAGCTGAAATGAAGGACTTAAAAGAGCAATTGAAACACGAAGATCTTTAGGAAAAGGAGAACTGGATCATCAAGGGAATGCTGCCGTGTAGTTACTAACCACCACTCCTGAGTACTTACAGTAACAACTGTGCATTCTCACAGTAATCCTTTAGAAGTAGATACTGGAATTACCACTGTATTACAGGTGAGATTCTATAGTGATGGGCAGTCCAGGATTGAACTCATCTGCCAGAGTCCAAAGCTACTGCTATTTGCCTGCCCATGTTTATTGGATAAACCTGGAAGCAAGTTTCTAACCTAACTTCATAACCAACTTTTTAAAATAATGACCAAAATTTCTCAACATGTGATGGTCAATCCACAGACCTAAGGAAATCAACAAACCACAACCAAAAGAAAATTTGTTAAAGCATATAATCAAACTCTTAAACATCAATGATAAAAGGAAAAACTTGACATTTCAAAAGACACATTATGTACAGAGAAAAACTAGAATGGCAGCGGGTGTTCGTTGAAAGTATACAAGCTCAAAGTGGAGCAATATCTTTACTGAACAAAAAGGAAAAAAAAGCTTTCAATTTTAGAATTCTAAACCTAGCTACATTATTTTTCAAAAATGAAAGTGAAATATTTCTTGAGACATAGAAAAGCTGAGAGAATCCATCACAAGCAGATGTCCAATACCAGAAATGTTAAGGGAAGTCCTTGGAGCAGATGAAAATAGTATTAGAAGTCTGGATGTATACAAAGAACTTCAAAAATGGTAAATATATATATGTACATATAAAAACTCGATTCCCGTGTTTTTTTAAGTCTTCTTAAAAGACGATGTTGGCTTTTTGAAGCAAAAATAGTGAGGGTATATGGCATAACAAAAGGAGAAAGAACAAGAATAAGAACAGTAGCACAAAGTTTGGGAGAAAGAGGGCCCAAAGGCCGGCTCCTGTTTTCAAAATGGTATAATACCCCTTGAAGGCAATATATACTGCTGAGTCCTAAAGCAACCACTAAAATAACAGAGATACAGCTAATAAGC
Organism: Bubalus bubalis; assembly: GCF_019923935.1. Taxonomy (NCBI): domain Eukaryota; kingdom Metazoa; phylum Chordata; class Mammalia; order Artiodactyla; family Bovidae; genus Bubalus; species Bubalus bubalis. The sequence goes on along the minus strand of NC_059170.1, from coordinate 50,606,823 downwards.
AGGAAAGAAAATAGGGTCATAAACAGTATTCTACTGACCCAAAAGAAAACAGAAAAAGGAAACGGGACAGATAGATTAAATAGAAAAACATGAACATGGTCCATTTAAACCCAATCACATTAATGCTAATGGTCTAAACAACCCATGTGAAAGGCAAAGACTGTCAGATGGCGTAAAACAAGAAAAACCTGTCTATACAATGCCTTCAAGAAACCCACTGCGAACCTAAAGACACAAATAGGACAAAAGTAAAGGGGCGGAGAAGAATATACCATGTTAATACTCATCAGAAGAAATCTAGAGTAGCTGTCTTAATATCAGACAGTACATTTCAGAGCAAAGAGTACAACCAGGAATTCTTTAATGGTCACTTCACAATGATAAGAGGCTTAAGTTATCAAGAATTCATATATTCAGGGACTATTCTCGTAGTCTAGTGGTTAAGAATTTGCCTTGCAATGCAGGGGACACGGGTGCCATACCTGCTTGGGGAACTAAGATCCCACGTGCCACGGAGCAACTAAGCCCAGTGCTCTGGAGCCTTAACACCGCAACTGTTGAGCCTGAACGCCACAACTGGAGAGAAAGATCCCACAGGATTCAACAAAGATCCTGAGTGCCGCAACTAAGCCCCGACACAGCCAAGGAAATCTTTAAAAATTTAAAAAAAAAAAAAAAAAAAGAGGCATACATTTTAAATGTTTGCGTGTCTAATTTTAGAACTTCAAAAATATATAAAAGTGATGGAATTAAAAGACGACATACATTAAAATTAGAGATTAAATTCAGTATCCCCTTTCCAATACTCGATAGAACAAGTAGATAGAAAATCAGTGGGGACTTGAACATTACCAACCAAGTTGCCCTAATTGACATTTTTAGAACACTATCCAACAAATAGCAGAGTACACACTTGCTTCAAGTGTACATGAGACCTTTAGCAAGGTATACCTATACTGTGGGCTGTAAAGCAAATCTCAATAAATTTAAAGGGATTTAAAAAATGCAAAATATTTGCTCTGACTACAATAGAATTATATTATTGTTATTAACAGAAAGGCCTCTAGAAAACCCTTAAATGTTTGGAATCTAATAAAGTTTTCATGTTGGTCAAAGCAGAAATCAAAAGGGGCATTAGAACATATTTTGAAATATAGACACTGGAAAACCATGGAAAATGGAAGCACACATCAAAAGTTGTGCTGCTGCTGCTGCTAAGTTGCTTCAGTCGTGTCCAACTCTGTGCGACCCCATAGACGGCAGCCCACCAAGCTCCCCCGTCCCTGGGATTCTCCAGGCAAGAACACTGGAGTGGGTTGCCATTTCCTTCTCCAATGCATGAAAGTGAAAAGTGAAAGTGAAGTCGCTCAGTCGTGTCCGACTCAGTGACCCCATGGACTGCAGCCTACCAGGCTCTTCCATCCATGAGATTTTCCAGGCAAGAGATTTGGAGTGGGGTGCCATTGCCTTCTCTGTCAAAAGTTGTGAGATATAGCTAAATTAGTGCTAAGAGGAATATTTATAGCAAGAATTAAGAACTAAATCAATAACCTAAACCTCCACCACCTAAGAAAGCTAGAAGAAGTTGAAAGTAAACCTAAAGCAGACAAGAAATGATGAAGATCAGAATGGAAGGAAAATTTTAAAAGTGAATCAATAGAGAAAACCAGTGAAGCCAAATGCTGTTTCCCCTGGATGGATCAATAAGATAGACAAGCCTCTAGCCAGATTAATTAGGATAAAAAGTATAGGAGGGAACAGTACTACAGATTCTACTGAAAGTAAATATTAAAATATAAGGAAATATTAAAAATCATATGCCAATAAATTTGACAACTTAGGTTAAATGGAGAAACCTTTTAAATGACACAAATTACCAAAGCTCTCTTCAGAATTGTTCAGTTGCTCAGTTGTATCCAACTCTTTGTGACCCGATGGACTGCAGCATGCCAGGCTTCCCTGTCCTTCACCATCTCCCAGAGTTTGCTCAAACTCAGGTCCTTTGAATCAGTGATACCATCCAACCATCTCATCCTCTGTCGTCCCCTTCTCCTCCTGCCCTCAATCTTTTCCAGCATCAGGGTCTTTTTTAATGAGTCAGCTCTTTGCATCAGGTGGCCAAAGTATTGGAGTTTCAGCTTCAGCATCAGTCCTTCCAATGAATATTCAGGGTTGATTTCCTTTAGGATTGACTGGTTTGATCTTCTTGCTGTCCAAAATAAACAGATTTAAAAAAAAAACTATAGGTTAATATACTTCATGAACATTGATACTAAAAAATGTTTAAAAGTTTTTAGCAAGTCAGTTCCAACAATATATACTTTGGCTACCTGATGCAAAGAGCTGACTCTTTGTAAAAGACCCTGATGCTGGGAAAGATTGAAGGCAGGAAGAGAAGGGAGTGGCGGAGGATGAGATAATTAGATAGCATCCCTGACTCAACAGACATGAATTTGAGCAGACTTCCGGAGATGGTTGGAGGACAGAGGAGCTTGGTGTGCTGCAGTACCTGGGATTGCAAAGTCGGACACGATTTAGCAACTTAACAACCACAAATACAAAGGGTACAGGATTATGATCAGTAAGAATCACTCCAAAAATGTGTGGCATATGTAGGTGACTAATGCCTGGGATACTTACACAGTTTCCCATGGTCTAGGAGTGGCATCGTAAAGTGGCTGAAATTTACCCCATGCTTCTAAGGGGTAGAGCTGAGATGGTCTGGTTAGGAGCTAGATTCCACAGGCCACGACGAAGACATGGCACAGCCAAATAAATTTTTGTTTAGCCATTAAGATGGTAAATTTTATATCATGTACTTTTTAGTATTTATTTGGCTGTGCTGGATCTTAGTTGTGACACCTGGACTCTAGGTGCGGCATGTGGGATCTAGTTCCCTACTAAGGGATTGAACCCAGGCCCCTGCATTGGGAGCACAGAGTCTTAACCACTGGACCACCAGGGGAGTCCCTCGTGTGTTTGTTTTTTTTAATTTAAATTTATTTTTAATTGGAGGATAACTGCTTCACAATATTATGTTAGTTTCTGCCATACACCAACATGAATCAGCCACAGGTACACCGTGTGTTTTATCACAAAAGTTTTTAAACAAACATAATAAACACTCAGACCTCATCCTTTCCTAGTCACTTTGCTCTGTTTCTATCGTGTTTATGAGGTAGACATACATGTACAGCTGGGCTTCTGCACCTCACTTCCCAACTCGGCATTCAGTGACATCACGTTCAGTTCAGTTCAGTCGCTCAGTCGTGTCCGACTCTTTGCGACCCCATGAATCGCAGCACGCCAGGCCTCCCTGTCCATCACCATCTCCCGGAGTTCACTCAGACTCACGTCCATCGAGTCAGTGATGCCATCCAGCCATCTCATCCTCTGTCGTCCCCTTCTCCTCCTGCCCCCAATCCCTCCCAGCATCACAGTCTTTTCCAATGAGCCAACTCTTCTCATGAGGTGGCCAAAATACTGGAGTTTCAGCTTTACCATCATTCCTTCCAAAGAACACCCAGGACTGACCTCCTTTAGAACGGACTGGTTGGATCTCCTTGCAGTCCAAGCGACCCTCAAGAGTCTTCTCCAACACCACAGTTCAAAAGCATCAATTCTTCGGCGCTCAGCCTTCTTCACAGTCCAACTCTCACATCCATACATGACTACTGGAAAAACCATAGCCTTGACTAGACGGACCTTTGTTGGCAAAGTAATGTCTCTGCTTTTCAATATGCTATCTAGGTTGGTCATAACTTTCCTTCCAAGGAGTAAGCATCTTTTAATTTCATGGCTGCAGTCACCATCTGCAGTGATTTTGGAGCCCCAAAAAATAAAGTCTGACACTGTTTCCACTGTTTCCCCATCTATTTCCCATGAAGTGATGGGACCAGATGCCATGATCTTCGTTTTCTGAATGTTGAGCTTTAAGCCAAATTTTTCACTCTCCTCTTTCACTTTCAGCAAGAGGCTCTTTAGTTCCTCTTCACTTTCTGCCATAAGAGTGGTGTCAGCTGCATATCTGAGGGTATTGATATTTCTCCGGGCAATCTTGATTCCAGCTTGTGTTTCTTCCAGTCCAGCGTTTCTCATGATGTTCTCTGCATAGAAGTTAAATAAGCAGGGTGACAATATACAGCCTTGACATACTCCTTTTCCTATTTGGAACCAGTCTGTTGTTCCATGTCCAGTTCTAACTGTTGCTTCCTGACCTGCATATAGGTTTCTCAAGAGGCAGGTCAGGTGGGCTGGTATTCCCATCTCTTTCAGAATTTTCCACAGTTTATTAATAGCTTGAACTTGGCCATGATGGGACTATTTGGCATCAAAGAAATTGGTAAACACTATAATTTTTTTTCTGTTGTGTTTGTTTGTAGTGCTGGTTGTTGAACATTTACCAGCCCTCCACTATGGTCAGCATAGTCATAACTCTGGGTCTTGCCTGCCACTGAACAATAAACTCAGGCACGGTGCTAGGGGATGTTAAGGGTGGGCATTGAGTCATGTCAAGAGTGTTAGTTCTGTTCACTGGTCCTAGGGGAAATGGATGCAAAAAAAGATCATCAGGACCTGATGCGGACAGGTCAAGTCTGCAGTTCTGTTCCAGCCTCTACCCGACTGCTGCATTATTCTGTGTCCTTGCTGCCTAGGACAGCCCAGACCAAATCCCTGCAAACCCAACCAAGCCTGCATACCACCCAACTCTATGCAAATAAATCTAATTATTAATGGAGAGGTGGCCCAAAGTAAGGGATGGTTCTGGAGTCATCCTAATGCCATCAAAGGCAAAAAGATCCAGATAGTTAAGGCCGTTAAGTGGTAAATAAAGTCTGATTGATAAGATGTCCTAGGACTCTCTTCAAACACCTGCTAATTGTTTACTAATCTGGCAACTTTGAGGAGCACGCTTAACATGAGGGGGTTTCCCTGATAGCTCAGTTGGTAGAGAATTGGCCTGCAATGCAGGACACCCTGATTCCATTTCTGGGTAGGGAAGATCTGCTGGAGAAGGGATACCCACTCCAGTATTCTTGGGCTTCCTTGATGGCTCAGCTGGTAAAGAATCTGCAGTGTGGGAGACCTGGGTTTGATCCTTGGGTTGGGAAGATCCCCTGGAGAAGGGAAAGGCTACCCACTTCAGTATTCTGGCCTGGAGAATTCCATGGACTGTATAGTCCATGGAGTCGCAAAGAGCAAGAGTGGGACACGACTGAGTGACTTTCACTTCACTTAGCACTAGGAGGAAATCACTGGTGCCCCCTTGTGGCAAGTTTTGAGAAAGAGTGAACACAGAACTGCCCAGAAATCGTGGAAAAGGAGAGGCAGCCAGGTGAAGTACAGAACAGGGTGAGCTGCTGTGCCCGAACTTGTGTTATGAAAGGGGGTGGGGGTCGGAAGGAGGTCTACACTGTCTCTAGAAATGTGCCAAGTCAGTGTAACGTTTCAGAAAATGTTTTTAAGAAATAGAGGCAGCTTGTTTTTGTAGAAGGAAAGATGGCACAGCAAGTGTTAACTGAAGCCGTGTCAGCCTCACCCGGTCCTCCATCTGACAGCTTGCATCAGAGTCCCCTTGCACACTGATAAAAATGCACATTCCAAACATCACCCAGACCTTACAGATTCCGTTTCTCTGGGAGCAAATGTGCAAAACAAGCTCCCCCACTCCCCACTCCGGTCCCATGTGTCTTACAAACACTGATGTCTGAGAACCACATGAATTCAAAGATGAGCCAGAAATTCAAGTGGTTTGTCATTGTTGTCATAGCCATCTGTCACCGAAAGGCTCTCGTGGTCTCTGTCCCTGATCAAAGGAGATTGAAGGGGCAGGACGATTAAGTACGGTATGTGATCCCGGATGGATCCTGGTCCAGGAAAAGGATATGCATGAGGCAATTGATGGCATCTGAAAAAAGTCTGAGGATTAGTTAATAGTATTTCCATGTCAGTTTCCTTGTTTTGGAATATGGTCCATAATATGAGAATAACTCTGTGTGGGCAGAGATGGTCACTAGGCTTACCCTGGGGATCATTTCATAACGTATGTAAATGGAAAATCACAAATGTTGTACCCCTGAAACTCACATAATATGGTACATCAACTATATTTCAAGGTCTTTGCCTGTAATTCCCTGGAGATCCAGTGGTTGGTTAGGACTCCAAGCTTTCACTGCCAAGAACTTGGGTTCTATCCCTCCTCAGGGAACTAAGATCACACAAGCTGTGAGGCACAGCGCCAAAAAAAAAAGTCTTTGTTTTGATCATTGTACTATGATTGCTCAGTCACTTCAGTGTGTGACCAACTCTGTGCGACCCTCTGGACTGTAGCCTGCCAGGCTTCTCTGTCCATGGATTCTGCTAGGCAAGAATACTGGAGTGGGTTGCCATGCCCCCTAGCCGATCTTCCCAACCCAGGGATTAACCCGTGGCATCTCCTGCATTTTCTTCATCAAAGGTGGATTCTTCACTGCTGAGCCACCGGGGAAGCCCCTGCTATGATTAAATATACTTAAATATATATTTAAATTTGGGAAAGCTGGGTAGGGAGTCTCTGGGAATTCCTTGCACTGTTTTTTGTCGTTGTTTAGTCAGTCAGTCGTGTCCCACTCTCTGGGACCCCATGAACTGCAGCACACCAGACTTCCCTATCCTTCACTATCTCCCAGAGCTTGCTCAAACTCATGTTCATTGAGCCAGTGATGCCATCCAACCATCTCATCCTCTGTCATACCCTTCGCCTCCTGCCTTCAATGTTTCCCAGCATCAGGATCTTTTCTAAGGAATCGGCTCTTCATATCAGGTGGCCCTAGTATTGGAGTTTCAGCTTCAGCATCAGTCCTTGCAAACACAAAATTATTTCAAACTTTTAAGTTACAAGTTTTAAAAAAATTAAGCCTCCCATTTGGTAAGCATACGTTACATTCTTGTTACTTGAAGTGTGGTTCACAGACCAGCAGCATCAGCTACACCTGGGAACGAGGAAAGAGGTGCACGTTCCAGACTGCTAGGTGACAGGAAGCAGGTGCAACAATGCAGGCAACTTCTATGGTGGCTTGTCTCGGGTGCCAGGGCTTCCCCGGTGGCTTAGATGGTAAAGAACCCGCCTGCAGTATGGGAGAACTGGGTTTGATCCCTGGGTCGGGAAGATCCCTGGAGAAGGGCATGGCAACCCACTCCAATACTGTTGCCTGGAAAATCGCCATGGACAGAGGAACCTGGCAGGCTACAGTCCATGGGGTCGCAGAGCTGGACACAACTGAGCAACTAAGCATAGCACAGCTTGGGCGCCAAGTACAAAAAGTAGATCTCCACCCACCCACCAGAATCTGAAGTTAATTCCCAGGCCTTAATGGGCTCAACACCACCTTACTCTCGCGAGACTGCCTCTCTCCAAGTCAACGGCTGCGCAAGTGGGAAGAGCCGGAGGAACACACAGTCAGCGGACCGCGGAGGCGTGAGGGGCAGCCGACGGGCCGGTCCACTCGCAGGCCACCTGACAGTCACGCCCTCTCCGTGACCTCCTCGCATGCACTTGGACAGCACCCTGGGTTCGCGGAGGCTGTCCGGGGCTCTGATGCGTGGAGATCTTCGGATCCTCGTGGAGACCCCACCATCCCAGACAGGACAGGACACTGCCGTCTGTTCCAGCCCCAGCCTTCCCTTCCGGTATCTCTGGTCACCCTCATCCAGGCCCTGCAGCACCTTGGGGTGGTGGCGTGAAAGATGGTCTCCAGAAGGGACTTTCATTCAGGCTCACCAAAGCTGGTCTTCAGAGTCCATCGGTAAATTCCATCTCTTCTCATTTTCTTTCACCTTATCTGCATGCCCTCCTGGTAGCCCAGGCTGCAGGCCTTTCTCTCGAGCCAGTAGAATCAACCACACTGTCAGGTAAGGGCTCAGAGGGACCTGAGTGACCAGCCCACTTGGCAATCTCAGTGGAGGCAGCCTGTGGCAGTGGCAGCCCCAGGACCTTGGCACATGCTCAAGTGCAGAGCAGGGACGAGGGGCTCCTGGGGTGAGGGCCAGCCATTGGAAGGCCCTCCAGGCCTCTTAGGTCTCACCACACATTTGTCTTTACTCAGGGCCAAAGTCGGGGGGCTCCTCAGGTGGCTCGGTGGTAAAGAATCCGCCAACCTGTGCAGGAGAGGCGGTCGGGTCTCTGGGTGGGGAAGATCCCCTAGAGGAGGAAATGGCAACCCAGCCTAGTATTCTTGCCTGGAAAACCATGGATTCTTGCCATGGACAGAGGAGCCTGGCGGGCTTCAGCCTGTGGGGCTGCAAAAAGCAGAGCACAACTGAGTGGCTGAGCACACAGGCAAGGCCAACCTCGGGGGAACACTGCCACTGCAGACCAGGAACATCATCACTGCAGAAAGCGGGGAGGAGGCAGCGCTTACAGCCTCACCCAGTCCCGGGGACCATCGGGAGCGCCTGGAGATAAGCCACTGGAACGTCTGAGCCTCATGACAGTTAATCGTTCAAAGGCTGGCGTGCAAAGGTCTTCCAGGACTCCTTTATCTCAGGCCCCGCTGTGAGTGAGAGAGAAAGAGAGAGAGAGAGTGTGTGTGTGTGTGTGTGTGTGTGTGTGTGCGCGCGCACGCACACTCATGAGAAAGAGACCTTGAGATTGCTGCTGCTGCTAAGTCGCATCAGTCATGTCCGACTCTGTGTGACCCCATAGACGGCAGCCCACCAGGCTCCTCTGTCCGTGGGATTCTCCAGGCAAGAACACTGGAGTGGGTTGCCGTTTTCCTTCTCCAATTGAGATTGAGAATGACATAAAGATAGAAACGTCCTTAAGAATCCATCCAAATCTGCTGTGTGAAGTCAGAGCCACCTGACTCCACTGGCACAGAGGCTTTCACGCCTGTCTCCCTCCCCTCCCCAGCTTGGTTCTCATGAAACATCATCTTCCAGAAACGAGGCTCCTAAAGGAGAGGGCTGGGCTTGGGGTGGGATTGGGGGCTGGGGTGGGGTGTCTGAATTGTCAGAGAGGTTTAAAAAAAACAGATTTATGTGTTTATTTCTGGCTGCTCTGGGTCTTTGTTGCTGCCCGCAGGCTGTCTTAGCTGCAGTGAGCAGTGGCTACTCTTCAGTCGTGGTGCCCCGGCTTCTCGGTGCTGCCCAGTGTGGGCTCTGGCGGGGGTGGAGAGCGTTCAGTTCTTGTAGCTTAGCTACCCCAAGGCATGTGAAATCTTTCTGGAGCAGGGATCCAACCCGTATCCCCTGCATTGGCAGGCAGAGTCTTAACCACCAGACTGCCAGGGAGATCCTCAGAGAGGGTTTTAGAGCTACTTTTGGAGAAGAACTACTGCTACAGTTCTTACGCTCCTTTGACTAAGAATCATAGTGGGTAATTCTCACAGGTCTTGGGCAGGACACAGGAAGATGCATTTTAAAAAAAGTTTTTTATTGAGGACTTCCCTGGGGTCTAGTGGTTAATATTCCGTGCTTCCAATCCAGGGGGTGCAAATTCCATCACTAGTCGGGAAACTAAGATCCCACAAGCCAGTAGGGGCCTGGCCAGAATTGAAGTGTAATTGATTTACAATGTGTTACATTTCTGCTATACAACAAAGTGATTCAGTTACACATACAGATTTTTTTCATATTCTCTTCCGTTACGGTTTATCACAGGATATTGAATATAGTTCCCTTTGCTATATAGTAGGACCTTGTTTCGGAGAAGGCAATGGCACCCCACTCCAGTAATCTTGCCTGGAAAATCCCATGGACCGAGGAGCCTGGTTGGCTGCAGTCCATGGGGCCACTAAGAGTCAGACACAACTGAGCGACTTCCCTTTCACTTTTCACTCCCCTGCATTGGAGAAGGAAATGGCAACCCACTCCAGTGTTCTTGCCTGGAGAATCCCAGAGACGGGGGAGCCTGGTGGGCTGCAGTCTATGGGGTCGCACAGAGTCGGACATGACTGAAGCGACTTAGCAGCAGCAGCAGCAGCAGCAGCAGCAGGACCTTGTTTACTCATCCTATGTGATATAGCTTACATCTGCTAAGCCCAAACTCCTAGTTCTTCCCTCCCCCAGCCCACCTCAGCCTTGGCAACCTCAAGTCTGGTCTCTGTCTGTGAGTCTATTTCTATTTTATAAATAAGTTCCCTTGTATCATATTTTAGATTCCACATATAAGTGATCTCATATGATACTTATCTTCTCTATCTAACTTACTTCACTTAAATTATGATAATCTCATGTTGCTGCAAATGGCCTTGTCCATTCTTTTTTTATGGCTGAATAGTATCCCATTGTCTATATGTACCACATCTTCTTTATCCATTCATCAGTTGATGGACACTTCCATGTCCTGGCTATCGTAAATAGTGCTGCAATGGACATTGGGGTGCAGGTATCTTTTCGAATTAGAGTTTTGTCCAGGTATATGGAAGTTGCATTTTTAGTAAATATTCCTAGGCAATTCAGATGAGGGAGGTCTAAAGAGAAGGGCTCTGTAGCAATGCTTCTTTTACATGCATTCCTAGGAAATTAGTTCATATGCATGTTCTGATTCAGAGGGTCTGGGTGGAAGATGCATTTCCAAAAATCTCTGAGGATATGCAAATATTCCCAGCCTCAAGGCCCACTCAGGGTAGCAGGGCTGCACGGTTTGCAGTCTCGGTCAGTTGTACCCCCGACTCGTATGTTCTCTGTTACAATGTGCTTTGCTCTGTTCTAAGCTTTCTGAGTTTTCAGAACTACAGCCGGATCTAGGAAAGCTACAGTAGTAATTTTGTGTAGTCTTCTCCCTGTTAAAAAATAAATAAAATGTGTGATTGCTTGAGCTTAGATAAAATTGTGTTAGACACCAAACAGAATGCAGTCTTGCCAGTCAGCTCAGAATGAGTCTATTTTGGAAAGGCACATAAAATTCAATAGAAAGTCTGCTGGGACCAGGTGTCTTCCGGTCTTTGGAGACGAAATTGCTAATTCAGGCTCCAGCTGCAAACATTTTTTTTTTCCTCAATTTTTCTTTCCCTCATGGGAAAAAGACTTTTTGGTTCAATGACAGCAGAGCTCCACAACCCATTCAGAAAGAACTTCAAGCGTTCTCCAGAGTATTATCTGCTGAACTATGTGCCTCCCAAAGGCTCTGGGGGGCGGGGTGCGGTTCACCTGCACTGTGCCCATGGTCATGGGACAGATGACGCTGTGGCCTTGCATGATCATGCAGAATCAGACTTTCAGAAAGGCCGCAAGAGGCCCCTGAGATTCTTTAGTTGTTAAGGTTGTTGGAGATGTTCCTCCTATTTAAAAATTTTTTAAATTGTGGGAAACATATACATAACGAAACTTAGCAATTTACTTTTTAAAATTATTTATTTAGTTGTTTATTCTTGGCCATGCTGGGCTTTTGTTGCTGCTCAGACTTTTTTTTCTCCAGTTGCGGTGCACGGGCTTCTCATCGCAGTGGCTTCTCTTGTTGCGGATCGCCGGCCCTAGGGCACAGCAGCTGTAGCACACAGCTTAGTTGCTCCACGGATGTAGGATCTTCCCAGATCAGGGATCGAACCCGTGTCTCCTGCATTGGCAAGCAGATTCTTTACCACTAAGCCACCAGGGAAGCCCCAGATTAACTATATTTTAAGCAGGTCATTCAGTATTATGAAGTACATTCACATTATTGCATAATCATCACCACTCTCCAGCTCCAGAACTTGTTCATCACCCTAAACTGAAGCTCTGTGCCAACCAAACAAGAACTCCCTTCCCCTCCCCCTAGCCCCTGCTAACCACTCTGCTACTCTCCATCTCTGAATTTTACTACCTAGGTACCTCCTAGGTCTCTGTCAGCGCAGACTGTCATAACAAATGACCACAGACTGGATGGCTTATACGACAGACATTGATTTTCTCATGGCTCTGGAGGCTGGAAGTCTGAGATCAGGGTGTCAGGATGGTTCTAGTGAGGGCTCTCTTCCTGGCGTGTGGACGGCCACCTTCTCACTCTGTCCACACCTGGCAAGAGAGTGGGAGAAGAAAGAGAAAGAGAAGGGGGACTTCCCTGGTGGTCCAGTGGCTAAGACTCAATACTACCAATTCAGGTGGCCCAGGTTTGATCCCTGGTCAGGGAACTAGATCCCACATGTGGCAGCTAAGAGTTGGCATGCCACCACTGCAAGATCTGCATGCTCCAATGCCCACTGTTGTTCGAGCTGAGCGTAAACCATAATGCTCCGTCACAGGTTTGCTTGATACTGAAGACTTCCCTGTGACTTCTGCAGATTCAGGGGAGAGTGTGTTTTATGGTCACCCAGGCCCACAGAATTGTCCACCTCACCAGTATCTCATTTTCTCTGGCATATACTATGTCATTAAGCATTTGACTTAGCAAAAAGCTACTTAGTCCAGAAAGAAATTGTGATACTTATCTAGAAGCCAAAGAGAATTCCTTTCTGTCTGATTCACTAACTATTAAATAAATATTTATTCTCTACCTCTATTCCTCCTAACAGGGGGCCAGCAAGCAATAAACATTTCTCAGCTCCTTATTACACCCCCGTGAAAAAAAGTCACCATATGACTATGTTGCCCCAGAGACCCACACTATCTGACTATACTGCCCCAACTTCCTTCCCTCATTCATAGACCCCTGATCTCCTCTACCCCTACTCTAGACAGTGTCCTGGGAGATTTCATGTAACTATCCCTTCTAACAGGCTAGCCTCAGGGCTTCAACTATTTTTGAAGTTGAGGCTCAGTTTCATGTTGTAAAGCCTTGGTGACACTCATCAAGGCAGTATGAGAAGGCTCAAAAGAGTACTAAGTAAATCCATAGCAATTTCAAGGCCATCATGAGTACTGTACATCAAAGTCTCATCATATCTGTAAAATATCCACAGTCATCACACACCTCAGAAGTATGAGGTTGCATAGAACTGTTTCCTGTCCTGACTGATGGAAACACATTGCACATGTTTGGTTTCCAACCTCAGCTGTATCCTCAGCACAACTCAGCATCCTGCTTCCTATTCTGCTCAGCTCCCTCCTCCTCCAGCTTCTTGACTCTCCAAAAGGCTCATAACCCTCTCTGCATCTGCTCTCTCAGCTAGAACTTTGTTCTCATTCACAGAGAAAATGAAGTCTCCAACTTCAGTCCATCCCTCTAAAGCTATTACATCAGCTGAAACTGGCTGATTTCCTATTAAACTAAGTCAGAGGAATAGGAGGGTGGATGCAGGGCGGGGCACTCTGACTGATTACAATGTGCCTTAATTACTTTATCTTGGAATTAGTGTGGTTATAATTAGGAGTCAAACAGGGCTTCCCAGGTGGCACTAGTGATAAAGAACCTACACAAGAGAGGTGAGTTCAGTCCCTGGGTCTGAAAAATTGCCTGGAGGAGGAAATGGCAACCCACTCCAGTATTCTTGTTTGGGAAATCCCACGGACAGAGGAGCCTGGGGGCTACAGTCCATGGGGCTGCAGCGAGTCGGACACAGCTGAGCTTCTAATCACACAGGAGTCGAACATTCTTTGTGTCAAGTCTCATAGACCCACACAAAGCTGCATCCCTTTGATTATTCTTTTGCTGTCACATCTCTGTCTCTCTGACCACAGCCAGGAGAGAGTCTTAACTTTTAAGGGCTCATGGGATTAGATTGAGTTCACTGAGATAATCCAATTTAATCTCCCGTTTTAAGGTCCTTAACCTTAATCACATCAGCAAAATCTCTTTATCCATATTGATTTTGTTCAGTTGCTCAGTCCTGTCTGACTCTTTGCATCCCCATGGACTACAGCATGCCAGACTTCCCTGTCCTTTACTATCTCCCAGAGTTTGCTCAAACTCATGTCCATTGAATCAGTGATGCCATCCAACCATCTCGTCTTCTATCATCCCCTTCTCCTCCTGCCCTCAGTCTTTCCCAGCATTAGAGTCTTTTCCAGTGAGTCAGGTCTTTGCATCAGGTGGCCAAAGTATTGGAGCTTCAGCTTCAGCATCAGTCCTTCCAGTAAATATTCAGGGTTGACTTCCTTGCTGTCCAAGGGACTCTCAAGAGTCTTTTCGAGCACCAGCGGTCTGAAAGCATCAATTCTTCGGGGCTCAGCCTTCTTTATAGTCCAGCTGTGACATCCATACATGACTACTGGAAAAACCTTAGCTTGGCCTATGTGGACCTTTGTTGGCAAAGTAATGTGTCTGATTTTTAATATGCTGTCTAGGTTTGTCATAGCTTTTCTTCCAAGGAGCAAGCGTCTTTTAATTTCATGGCTACAGTCATAGTCCGCAGTAATTTTGGATCCCAGGAAAATAAAGTCTGTCACTGTTTCCATTTTTTCCCTGTCCATTTTTATCCATATAAGGGAACATATTCACAGGCTCTGGGGATTAGTACCAGGACATCTTTGAAGGGTCATGATTCTGCCTATCATGCATGATATATTTTAAATGTTCAATAACTGACTTTCTTACTATAATTGTTTATAAGTGTGCGAGTATAACACAGTGGGTCCAGTTCACTAGTGTGAACTGTTGTGTCAGTAACCATTTGTTAAACCCGGATAGAGCTAAAGCCAAGAGGACTTGTTCCATCTATTCAAGTTGTCCTTCCAGAAGTAAAATCTAAAAATCTATGCACTGTAAGAAACATAGAGAAGCCCTCAAATGTCTGAAGATAAAGAAAAGTACTTGGGCATTTAATCAAGATGTTTAAATGGCTAAATTGGTCCATTTTAACTGAATGGTCAACTTTTTTTTTCAGCTCTGTGTAGAGATGAGTGAGGGCCTCGGTGGTAAAGAATCCGCCTGCCAATACAGGAGACATGGGTTTGATCCCTGGGTCGGAAAGATCCCTTGGAGAAGGAAATGGCAACCCACTCCAGTATTCTTGCCTGGGAAATCCCATGGACAGAGGAACCTGGGAGGCTACAGTCTGTGGAATGGCAAAGAGGAAGACACAACTCAGGGACTAAACAACAACAACAGAGATGGGCAGTGACTTTAAATGAATACAGTTTCACATTGAAGCTATTGGTTTTCCCCAGTGTCCTTCCAAGTCAAAAGGAGAAAGTCATTCTGAAAGACACCTTTTTCCTCAGACTTAACATGCATGATTGGACAACTTTGGAACTCAGCATAACCTGCAGATACATCTGCTCATCTGAAGAACTTGAAGTGATTCCTACAAAGCAGTAGTCCACAGGCAAGGCAGAGTGTACACTGCTGCTGCTGCTAAGTCGCTTCAGTCGTGTCCGACTCTGTGCGACCCCATAGACGGCAGCCCACCAGGCTCCCCCGTCCCTGGGATTCTCCAGGCAAGAACACTGGAGTGGGTTGCCATTTCCTTCTCCAATGAAGGAAGGTGAAAAGTTAAAGTGAAATCACTCAGTCGTGTCCGACTCTTGGTGACCCCATGGACTGCAGCCTACCAGGGTCCTCCATCAATGGAATTTTCCAGGCAAGAGTACTGGAGTGGGGTGCCATTGCCTTCTCCAGAGTGTGCACAGTGGTCCTAAAACTGGACCCAGGGAGGCGCACTTAGTTTACTGTGTGTGATTCCTTTTCTTGATCACATTGGTTTAGAACTAAACCCCAGCTCAAATCTCAGATCTCTTTTTTTTTTTTTGGTGCTGCAGTGGGTCTTTGTTGCAGCACTTGGATCTTCAAACTTTGTTGTGGCGTGTAAGATCTAGTTCCCTGACCAGACATTGAACCGAGCCCCCTCCATTAGGAGTGTGGGATCTTAGCCACCTGACCACAGAGGAGTCCCCACATCTTGCTGAGAAAATTTTGAGCTAAGGAGACTCAAACCACTTAATAAAAAAAAGTCTCATAAGTGTTTTTCCAACTCTACTGGCAGCCTCCAGTGACTAAGGAATGTGTTTTCCGTCACTTTGGGTGTCATCACCAAATAACTCTATGTGAGGACAAATTTTGACAATCTCTTCAGATGGTGTCTTTTGACTAAGATTTGTTGAACAAAAATCACTTTCATCACTTTTGTTAGGAACTGTCAAAAGAGTAAATTCTGTGTAATCACCTCTCAAATGATGAATGCACGTGAATTAGAATTCTTGGTGCAAGTTTACATCAAAATGGAAACATTCTCATGAGTGTAGATCCTCATATTTTTTTTTAAGCTATGCAAAATTGAGCTGAATATCTTTATTTCTTCACTGATCTTAAACACTTTTCTTCTCATTGGAGAACATTTTGACAAACGGATTAAATATATTTCTCCTTACATTACATGGCTTATTTTTTTTTTTATGGCAAGTGATGCTAGTTTTTTACTCGTATGTGGTAGTCACATACAATTTTCTTTTAAAATACATTTACATTAGTAGACATCAGTCAAATTAAAGAAAATATGTACATTGAAATTTAGGAAACACTGACAAAAGGTGTTTACCCAAGTGCCTGCAATAATAAACACACAACAAAAGGTAGCTACTATTTTTTAAGCATTCTGACTTATTGTTTAGTTAAATTATTGTGAAATTATATGGTTATATTATTTCATAGACAATTTAAAATCAACTCAACAAATAGATACTGCCAGGCCATGGGAATTCAAAGATGAAAATGAAGGAAGTAGTGCCTGCTTTCAAGAGGCTGTCATTTTAGTGGAAAGAGAGATACTAAGCAACCAGTAATGGCACAGTGTTTTATTTCTGGGGCTTCCTCAGTGACCCAGTGGTTAAGATTCTGCCTTTCAAAGGGGGTGCAGGTTCAGTCCTTGGTCAGAGAACTAAGATTCCACTTGCCTTGCTGTGCAGGCCCCCCCAAAAAAAAGACCCTTCAAAAAATAAAAAGGACCCATGCTCTATTTCTTATTACAGACCTACGTACTGTGAAAGGAAAGTGCAATGCAGTCAGTAGTGGCAAGAGAACTCTCTAAATCAGAGCCAGGAGGCCATCAAGATAATGTGACTTATGCACGTCTCAACCTGGATGGATGACCTTTTGACCTAATGAAATCATCCAGAACATCTGCTAGAAACTTCTACAGTCTTTAAACTTATCAGACACTCACCCTAGAAAAATAGCTTGTGACAGCCTATCCACTTATCAGCCCCCCTGCACCCTAAAACAATCTGTGGTTCCTTCAGTTCAGTTCAGTCGCTCAGTCATGTCCGACTCCCCACGACCCCATGAATCGCAGCACGCCAGGCCTCCCTGACCATCACCAACTCCCGGAGTTCACTCAGACTCACGTCCATCGAGTCAGTGATGCCATCCAACCATCTCATCCTCTGTCGTCCCCTTCTCCTCCTGCCCCCAATCCCTCCCAGCATCAGAGTCTTTTCCAATGAGTCAACTCTTCTCATGAAGTGGCCAAAGTACTGGAGTTTCAGCTTTAGCATCATTCCTTCCAAAGAAATCCCAGGGCTGATCTCCTTCAGAATGGACTGGTTGGATCTCCTTGCAGTCCAAGGGACTCTCAAGCGTCTTCTCCAAAACCACAACTCAAAAGCATCAATTCTTCAGCGCTCAGCTTTCTTCACAGTCCAACTCTCACATCCATACATGACCACAGGAAAAACCATAGTCTTGACTAGATGGACCTTTGTTGGCAAAGTAATGTCTCTGCTTTTGAATATGCTATCTAGGTTGGTCATAACTTTTCTTCCGAAGAGTAAGCGTCTTTTAATTTCACGGCTGCAGTCACCATCTGCAGTGATTTTGGAGCCCCCAAAAATAAAGTCTGACACTGTTTCCACTGTCTCCCCATCTATTTGCCATGAAGTGATGGGACCAGATGCCATGATCTTCGTTTTCTGAAAGTTGAGCTTTAAGCCAACTTTTTCACTCTCCTCTTTCACCTTCATCAAGAGGATTTTTAGTTCCTCTTCACTTTCTGCCATAAGGGTGGTGTCATCTGCGTATCTGAGGTTATTGATATTTCTCCCGGAAATCTTGATTCCAGCTTGTGCTTCTTCCAGCCCAGTGTTTCTCATGATGTACTCTGCATAGAAGTTAAATAAGCAGGGTGACAATATACAGCCTTGACGTACTCCTTTTCCTTTTTGAAACCAGTCTGTTGTTCCATGTCCAGTTCTAACTGTTGCTTCCTGACCTGCATACAAATTTCTCAAGAGGCAGGTCAGGTGGTCTGGTATTCCCATCTCTTGAAGAATTTTCCACAGTTTATTGTGATCCACACAGTCAAAGGCTTTGGCATAGTCAATAAAGCAGAAATGGATGTTTTTCTGGAACTCTCTTGCTTTTTCCATGATCCAGCGGATGTTGGCAATTTGGTCTCTGGTTCCTCTGCTTTTTCTAAAACCAGCTTGAACATCAAGAAGTTCACGGTTCACGTATTGCTGAAGCTTGGCTTGGAGAATTTTGAGCATTACTTTACTAGTGTGTGAGATGAGTGCGATTGTGCGGTAGTTTGAGCATTCTTTGGCATTGCCTTTCTTTGGGATTGGAATGAAAACTGACCTTTTCCAGTCCTGTGACCACTGCTGAGTTTTCCAAATTTGCTGGCATATTGAGTGCAGCACTTTCACAGCATCATCTTTCAGGATTTGAAATAACTTCACTGGAATTCCATCACCTCCACTAGCTTTGTTTGTAGTGATGCTTTCTAAGGCCCACTTGACTTCACATTCCAGGATGTCTGGCTCTAGGTGAGTGATCACACCATTGTGACAGTATATTTTCTGACTGACATCAAAGTTGATCACAATTATTGTCAGGCAACTTTGAACAACTCTGTGGCTTTTGTCTTTATAAGCCTTTGACCCTTTCTCTTCTCCAAAACATTCTTTTGGGGGTTACCCAAATCTGTCTTCTGAATTGCAATTCTTGAATCCCAAATAAACTCTTATTTGCAGCCTCTTGCATTATGTTTTTGGTTGACATTACAAAGTGCTATGGGACTTGCCCGGAGAAGACAATGGCAACCTACTCCAGTACTCTTGCCTGGAAAATCCCATGGATGGAGGAGCCTGGTAGGCTGCAGTCCATGGGGTCTCGAAGAGTCGGACACAACTGAGTGACTACACTTTCACTTTTCACTTTCTTGCATTGGAGAAGGAAATGGCAACCCACTCCAGTGTTCTTGCCTGGAGAATCCCGGGGACGGGGGAGCCTGGTAGGCTGCCATCTATGGGGTTGCACAGAGTCGGACACGACTGAAGCGACTTAGCAGGAGCAGCAGCATGGGGCTTCCCTGGTTGCTCAGACTGTAAAGAATCTGCCTGACGTGCAGGAGACCTGGGTTTGATCCCTGGGTCAGGAAGATCCCCTGGAGAAGAGGGAATGGCAACCCACTCCAGTATTCTTGCCTGGAGAATTCCATGGACAGAGGAGCCTGACAGGCTATATTAGTCCATGGGGCCCCAGAGAGTCAGACTTGACTGAGCAAGTAACACTTTCACTTTCACAGAGTGCTATAGAAAGGGACTCCTCTGATGGTTCAGTGGTTAAAACTACTCCTTTCTAGTGCAGGGCATGCGGGTTCATCCCTGATCAGGGAACTAAGAATCCGCATGTCATGTGACACGGGCCAATTAAAAAAAAAAAAGATGGACAATAACAAGTGTTGTCAGACAGCCTATGGAATGGAGAAAAATACTGCAAACTATATATCAGATAAGGGTTTAATATTAACAATATATAAGGAACTCAATAGCAAAAAAAAAGAAAAGAAAGTGCCGTAAGAGCACAGGGCAAGTGGGTCAGGAACTTTTTAAGGAGGAAAGCGATTGAGCTGAAATGTGAATGGTGAATAGAGGGAGTGAGTTTATGAACAGGAACAGAGGGAGAGGAGGCTTCGTAGGAACAAACCCTGAGGACCTGGGGTGCCAAGTTTCGATTGCCTCACTGTGGCTAGTGAGGAGCCACTGAGTGATTTTGCTCTGGGAAGAAGAGTCAGATCTGCAGGTTAGAAAG
Source organism: Bubalus bubalis (assembly GCF_019923935.1). Classification (NCBI taxonomy): domain Eukaryota; kingdom Metazoa; phylum Chordata; class Mammalia; order Artiodactyla; family Bovidae; genus Bubalus; species Bubalus bubalis. The sequence goes on along the minus strand of NC_059170.1, from coordinate 50,586,962 downwards.
TTCATTCAGGCAGGAGCCATGTGGAGAGACCACTGGAGGGAACCAGGCTAGAGGCAGGAGTGACAGGCAGCCCATGGGAGAACTGAAACGGCCAAATCAGGGCAGGGCAAGGAGAGAATGGGCCCCTGGCCCAGTGGAAGAGCTGGCCTCGGTGAGGATGGGAGGTGCGGGGTGAGCGGAGGCCCTCTCCAGCCCTCCCCGCAAACCTTCCAGCTTTCTAGAGAATCCTGCAGTCAGTGCTGCTTTCTCTTAGTCAAACCAGAGCTGCATTCTTTGCAGCCACACGATGACACTGCCATGTAAAATAACAGGAACTGTTTGGTTTCCAAATCAAGCAACTGTTGATTGCCTTGTCTTTGGAAATCAGTATTCCATTCACCATACTGCAAATGCCTGCTAATGAATGTGACTGGAACAGATGTTAAAATAATGTTTTGGGCAACTAGGGTGCTCTGTGAACAAGGTTAGAATCTTCCCATAACAATTTTCCAACACCACACACCTGGCATCTTTGCTAATTGAAACTGCTGGATATCATTCACCATAAATTCTCCTCATAGGGCTAATGGAGCAGGAAATTATGCCAACTGAAGCAAAACAGGGCACATAATAAACATTGGCAAAAACCAGCAACTGTGATAGCAGCTTTGCAAATGGAGAATAAAATCAAGTTTTTTTCTTGGAACATGTCTTTTTTTTTTTTTCCTTTAAGTGGGATGCATAAAACAAAATAAGAAATGTTTACTACATTTTATTTGTAAGGTAAAAATTCACTGGTTATGGAAACAGCAATAAAGATCATACAAAGGATCCCACTCAAGATTTTCTCTGGTTTCTGGGAGGTGGTTTCGGCAACCTGGTACAGGTCTTCCACATCAAATACTCAAGACAAATCTGGCTGTTTAGAGCCAATCTCTAAAGACATACAACTCTCCCATCCACTGCAGTGCTTCTCTATTTCTTTGTGCTCACTTAATTGGGTTAAGTGAAGTTGTTCAGTCGTGTCTGACTCTTTGCGACCCCATGGACTGTAGTCTACCAGGTTCCACCATCCATGGGATTTTCCAGGCAAGAATACTGGAGTGGGTTGCCATTTCCTTCTCCAGGAGATCTTCCCGACCCAGGGATTGAACCCAGGTCTCCCACCTGGTAGGCGTTGTAGGCAGACGCTTTACCGTCTGAGCCACCAGGGAAGATCTGTTAAGTAAAATCTGTTAATTGGGTTAGATAAACTTTAATAGAGTTTCCCTGGTAGCTCAGCTGGTAAACAATCTGCCTGCAATGCAGGAGGCCCCAGTTTGATTCCTGGATTGGGAAGATCCCTTGGAGGAGGGCACGGCAACCCATTCCAGTATTCTTGCCTGGAGTATCCCCATGGACAGAGGATCCTGGTGGACTGCAGTCTGTGAGGTCGCAAAGAGTCAGACATGACTGACTAAGCACACAAACCTTAGTAATAATAGTAACAGTAATAGTATTGGGACTTCCCTCGTGGTCCAGTGGTTGCGAGTCCACCTGCCAATGCAAGGGACATGGGCTTGATCCTGGTCTGGGAAGACTCCACATGCCTTGGAGCATCTAAGCCTGTGTGCCATAACTGCTGCGCCTGCCAGATGCAATTACTGAAGCCCATACACTAGAGCTCGTGGTTTGCAATAAGAGAAGCCACTGCGATGACAAGGCCAAGCACCACAACTAGGAAGTAGCTCCCACTCGCTGCACCTAGAGAAAGCCCAGGCACAGCAACGAAGACCCAGTGCAGCCAACAGTAATAATAGGAACAACAAGAGCTAAATACTTATTGAATGCTTATTATGAGCCAGATATGGTCTAAAAGCTATGCATGTATTATCTCAGTTACTCCTCTTGATAATCCTATGAGGCAAGTACTATTATTACTCAGGCTTTTTAGCTGAGGATGCCAAGGCACAGAGAAATTGACCAGTTATTGATTTGCTGAAAGTCAGACAGGAAGTGGCAGATTCAGAACTCAGACCTGGGGACCCCTGACTGCTTTCTCTGCTGTCTCTAATCCAGAGGAGGAGTTTGGTGACCAAGCAGCCTGGAGTCATAACTTAGGTTTATACCTTAAGGAGAGTCTCCTGCATGTGCAACTAGAAAACCTATCACATTCTTTGTATTAATGAAACATAGCTTAAAAACATAATTAAAGCTAATATTTCATCCACAGTGATGACCTGACCACCACCGAAAAAAAAAGGTAAAAATACTTGGCCATTAATTTCACTTAGGAACCACGAGGGCTAATAAATGAAAACTGCAGAATCCTAGTGGGGACTACTTAACCTGAATTTATCTTTATTAAAGTGTATAGGAATATTTAATATTCTTTATTTTTGTGGTAAACTTTATCAAGAATTTATAAAGTTCTACAAAATGTTCTTTGAGAATTTGAATTAAATTTAATACTTCTGGATTTTCCTGGTGGTAGAGTGGAGGGGGCACGGGTTTGATCCCTAGTCCAGGAAGATTCCACAGGCCTTGGAGCAATTAAGCCCATGTGCCACAGCTGCTGAAGCCCTTGCACTTAGAGCCTGTGCTCTGCAACAAGAGAAGCCACTGAAATGAGAAGCCCAGGTGCTGCAACAAGAGTAGACCCTGCTCTCCATAACTGGAGAAAGCCCATGTGCAGCAAGAAGAGAGAGCAACCAAAAATAAATAAATAAATAAAAGCATAAAAATCAAGGACAATAAATCCAAGTTGATGAAAATAAGAACTTAAAAAAAAAAAAAAGAAAAGACTAAAAGAGAAAATTACAGTCCTCCCTTGGTATCCTGGGGGATTTGTTCCAGGACCCCCTTGGAGATACCCAAATCGATGGATGCTCAAGTTGTTTATATAAAATGGTGTATATTTGCATATAATCTACAAACAAACTTCCTTATACTTTAAATCCCCTCTTGGACATGACTGAAGTGACTTAGCAGCAGCAGCAGCAGAGTACTTATAATACCTTATAATGTAAATATTATGTAAATAGTGCAGAGAATTCAAGTATTGATTTTTTGAACTTTCTGGATTTTTTTTCTGAATGTTTTCAATCCACAGTTGGTTGAATACAGATGTGGAACCTGAAGATATGAAGGGCTGATTGTATTTTAAAAGTCACAATGAAAAATAAACAGAGTTCAGAGGGCACCTCCCAAAACTGCTGCTGCCAGTCCCCTTGTCCCAGCAGCAGGCCATTGCTGACCCACACAGGAGACCCTCCAGCATGAGCAGCACAGATGTTAGAAGCTGTCCTATGGAGATGCCCTATGAGAGAGAAATGAGGAAATTCCCACGACAACAGAGAGAAACTCAATTCCGAGTCCATACTGAAGCCAGAGGTGCATCAACAGATGAACGGATAAAGAAGATGTGGTACGTATATACAATGGAATAAAAAGCCATTAAAAGGAACGAAACTGGGTCATTGGTAGTGATGTGGATGAACCTAGAGTCTATCATACAGAATGAGGTTGAAGATGCAGTGGAGAATCTTATGGTGGAAATTGGTGGCTCTTTTCTAGGAACTAAAATGGGTAAGATCATTGTGGCATAGAATAGACGCAGGTTTTTTTGTTTTTTGAATGAATAAAAATAGGATTCTCCAGAAACTAACTTCGACTGGGGAATTATAAACCTGAGTATGACAGCAGATGGGAAAAGGAAACTCATAAATGCTGTTGGAACAAGTCTACAGCTGGGTAGGAGGTGGACAAATATATTTGAGTCCCCAAACTGCAAACTATTACAAGTGGGTTAAAAAATTAAAACATATAAAATCTATAAAGCACTAGCTCAACCAGCTGGGAAAGAGAAACAAACTTGTGAATGAAGAAATCAAAGATATTATCAGTTCTAAGATGTTGGGATATTAAAAAAAATTAAAACAAGGAGGAAGGACTACGCTTTATACTTAAACAATTATTGACATTTCCCACATGACCCTTCATGTGGGAAATGTCAAAAATGTCTTTTCACCTTATGAAAAAAGAGAGACTAGAAATAATTGGGGCTTTCCTGGTAGCTCAGCTGGTGAAGAATCTGCCTGCAATGCAGTAGACCTGATTCATTCCCTGGGTTGGGAGATCCCCTGGAGAAGGGATAGGGTACCCACTCCAGTATTCTTGGGCTTCCCTGGTGGCTCAGATGGTAAAGAATTCACCTGCAATGTGGGAGACCTGGGTTGGGAAGATCCCCTGGAGAAGGGAATGGCAGCCCACTCCAGTATTCTTGCCCGGAGAATCCCCATGGACAGAGGAGCCTGGTGGGCTACAGTCCATGGGGTTGCAAAGAGTCGGACACAACTCAGTGACCAAGCAAAGAAATAATTGAGTTTGTTTGCTATGCTCTATATTTTTTAATTAAAAAACTTTTATGCTGTCATGTAGTTGATTTACAATGTTGTGTTAATTTCTGATGTACAGCAAAGTGATTCATATATATATATATATATATATATATATATACACACACACACAAACATTTTAAAAATATTCTTTTCCATTATGGTCTATCATGGAATATTGAATATAGTTCCTTGTGCTATCCAGAGTGTGTGTGCTAAGTCACTTCAGTCATGTCCGACTCTTTGCAGTCCTATAGACTATAGCCTGCCAGGTTCCTCAGTCTGTGGGATTTTCCAGGCAAGACTATTGGAAAGGGTTGCCATGCCCTTCTTCAGGGGATCTTCCCTAACCTAGGGACTGAACCCTTGTCTCTTATGTCTCCTGCATTGGCAGGTAGGTTCTTTACCACTAGCACCACCTGGGAAGCTCTATGCTATACAGTAGGACCTTGTTATTTATCCCTCCTGTGTATAATAGTTTGCATCTGCTAATCTCAAACTTCCACTCCATCACTCCTCTCCATATTGCTTTATTAGTTTAACACCATTGTAATAACTTCATGGAATCAACTGTCAAATCAGAAAAGACACTCAGCCTTCCCTAAGTTAAGTTTGTATTGTTATTTTCAGTAGCTAAGTTGTATCCGACTCTTTGCAACCCCATGAACTGCAGCATCCCAGGCTACCCTGTCCTTCACTATCTCCCTGAGTTTGCTCAAACTCATGTCCACTGAGTCAGTGATGCCATCCAACCACCTCATCTTCTGTCCCCCCTTCTCCTCTTGCACTCAGTCTTTCCCAGCATCAGGGTCTTTTCCAGTGAGTCTGCTCTTCGCATCAGGTGGCCAAAGTATTGGAGCTTCAGCTTTAGCATCAGTCCTTCCAATGAATATTCAGGACTGATTTCCTTTAGGATAGACTGGTTCTATCTCCTTGCTATCCAAGGGACTCTCAAGAGCCTTCTCCAGCACCACAGTTTGAAAGCATCAATTCTTTGGTTTTCAGCCTTCTTTATGGTCCAGCTCTCACATCCATACATGACTACTGGAAAAACCATAGCTTTGACTATATGGACATTTGTTGGCAAAGTGATGTCTTTGCGTTTTAAAACTCTGTCTAGGTTTGTCATAGCTTTTCTTCCAAGGAACAAACATGTCTTAATTTTGTGGCTGCAGTCACCATCTGCAAGACTGTGTTGATTTTGGAGTGCAAGAAAATGAAATCTGGCACTGTTCCTACTTTCTTCCCATCTCTTTTCCATGAAGTGATAGGACTGGATGACATTTACTTCATTTTTTGAATGTTGAGTTTGTATTATATTGGTAAAACTGTTAATATCAATATTTCAAACTTGCATATTTTAGGGGAAGATCTTGGAGATTTATAAATGCCTTCGCTATCTCTCTTATATTCTTACTTTCAGGGGAAACACCATTTCTTCTTTATGAAATAGTAAGACACTGACCCCCACAGAGAGCTTGACTTTCCTCCATCCTGATGCTGAGTTTACTGTAATCTATTAACATTAACCACAGCTCTTCAGTCTCATGGGCTTCCTTGGCCACTCAGTGGTAAAGAATCCGTGTGCCAAGCAGGAGACACGGATTCGATCCCTAGGTTGGAAAGATCCCCTGGAGGAAATGGCAACCCACTCCAGTATTCTTGCCCAGGAAATCCCATGGACAGAGGAGCCTGGCAGGCTACAGTCCATGTGGTTGCCAGAGTGGGACACGACTTAGCAATTAAACAGCAATAACATTCAGTCCCTTGGTCATACCTGTGTGTTCTTCCCTCAGATACTTGTCTGAAGGCTCAGAGATAAGATAGGATTTGTTCTGCAGGAAATGACGGTTGCAGAACACTATGAAAAGGACTGTAACAGGACTTATACATTACTGATACGTCAAAGAGTAGACACCCATGTACAGGCTTGTGAGCTGATGTTGCTAAGAGAATAATGAGGATATTCAGTGAGCTGAGCAGGGATTCCAGTACTCTTTTTAATCCAAATGCAGACACACTTCAGGAAAGCAAGATGCCGACCCAAGATCCAGCCACTTAAGAATCAATTCCATAGGACTGAACTGAGAGAAATTTCACTGTCGTATTTTGTTTAAAATATTGCTGCCATTAGTTTTAAGACTCGAATTCCCATGCAAATAGTAGGAAGCCTTTTCTCTTTTTTAAAATTAATTTCTATTGATGTGTAGTTGCTATACAATGTTGTGTTTATATTGTACAGCAACATGAATCAGCTCTATGTATACATATATTCCCTCTCTTTTGGATTTCCTTCCCATTTAGGTCACCACAAAATATTGAATAGAGTTCCCTGTGCTATACAGTAGGTTCTCATGAGTTATCTATTTTATACATGGTATCAATGGTATATATGTGCTGATCCCAACCTCCCAGTTCCTCCCTTTCCTCCTTTGTGTCCATAAGTTTGTTCTCTATGTTTGTATCTCTGTTTCTGCTTTGCAAATAAGATCATCTGTACTATTTTTCTAGAGTCCACATATATGTGTTAATCTTTCTCTGTCTTTTTAAGCTATAGCTCTCAATTTAGTATCCCATGCTTTCATAAACTGAAACGTGTACATTTTTAATGGACAAGCTTTTTCAAACTTTTGTCCATTTTAGTGGTATCTGATTTTCACTGACCCCTCAGAATTCAGAAAGCAAACACTTACTGAATCACCTCAGTTTTCATACTATCATTATTTGTATAGGTTTAATAATAATTCATCCTCCTTTTTACCAGAAAGTAATGGGAAAATCACTAGTGCAATTAGGATCCTATCCAGAATGCTGTATTTGAGAATGATTCTTATTTAGTTAGGTGTGGTAAATAGAGTGTCTTAGGCTTGGTTGTTGCCAAATTGTGTACGATTCTAGGTTTGCAGAGTAAACTCAAGTTGGCCTAATGGGTAACTAATTTTCTTGCTATACTCATGTTAATAATTAAGTCAACCAAATCCAATGAGACCAGTCTTCTTGTATCAGAAATAATCTTTGGTGATTATTTTTGATTGCACGTGAGGGAAACTGTCAGAATAATTATGCAAAACTTGGAAACAGACAAAAGAGATTTCTGGCTGTTCTTTCAGTACAGTGCTAAATTTGCCCTTTGATTTTCTTTCTATCAATTGGATTGTTTTACAGCTCTTTAAGTGATAGTGATACAGAGAAACTGTCTGGTGGAAAAAATAACCACAAAAGTTCCTGTCTATCGCCCTGTAAGATATTGTACAGGTTTTAATCTAACCCACCATTTTTATCCTAAAAATCCTTTATTAAATTGCCTGTAAGTGCTCCACTCTGCAAAGGCTCCTGGAGCCGTTTATAACATCTTTCTGGATTCGTCATTCATTAGTGAGTTGGATAAAATCTTTGAAATGTGTTTTTATATATTTGCATTAAGGTTATAATTTTACCTATTTTAGCAGAGGTTAAAAATATTTGTTAAATAAATGCAGAACCCCACAGATGCAGATGCAGACCGTGCACTTTTAAAATATATTTATTTATTTATTTGGCTACACCGGATCTCATTTGCAGCATGTGGGATCTTTAGCTGCAGCGTGCAAACTCTTAGTTGTGACATGTGGGATCTAGTTCCCTCACCAGGGATCGAATCCAGGTACCCAGTATTGGGAACATGAAGCTGTAGCCACTGGACCACCAGGGAAGTCCGCAGACTGTGCACTTTGAAGATGGGAGAAGGGGGCTGAAATTTAGCCCAGGCTACCGCCACTAATCCTCTTCCTGTCATGAGGCTTCATCCATTCAGAGGAAGGGCATCTTTTTCTTACACAAAGATGTGCCTCTGGGGATTAACAGATATGCACTATTATATATAAAACAGATCAACAGCAAGGACCTACTGTATAGCACAGGGAATTATATTCAATACATTTTTAATAATCTAAAATGGAAAAAAATCTGAAAGAGTGTATACGTGTACACTTGAAACTAACACAACATTGTACATCAACTATGTGTGTGCGTGCTTGGTCGTCCACTTGTGTCTGACTCTTTGCAACCCCATGGGCTGCAGGAGCCTGCCGGGCTCCTGTCCGTGGAATTCTCCAGGCAATAACCCTGGAGTGGGCTGCCAGTTCCTACTCCAGGGGATCTTGTTGACCAAGGGACAGAACCCATGTCTCTTCTGAGTCCTGCACTGGCAGGCATATTCTTTACCACTGCCCACCTGGGAGTGGTGGCTTCCACTCCACAGTGGAACCTTACTCAGCCATTAAAAATAATGAAATAATGCCATTTGCAGCAACACGCATGCTCCTAGAGATTATCATACTATCTGAAGTCAGACAAAGACAAATATCATATGATATCACATGTGGAATCTTAAAAAAAATGATACAAATGAACTCATTTATAGAAATCGACTCACAGACATAGAAAACAAGCTTAACGAACAAACTTAACGGTTATAGAAATCGACTCACAGACATAGAAAACAAACAACGATTATCAAAGGGGATAACAGGAGGAGGAGAGATATAAGTTATGAGTTTGGAATTAACGTATACACACTACAATATATAAAATAGATAAACAACAAGGACCTACTGTATAGCATTGTAAACAACTGTGGGTCGTTCAAATGGTAGGAATCTGCTTGCAGTGTGGGAGACCTGGGTTCGATCCCTGGGTCAGGAAGACCCCCTGGAGAAGGGCATGGCAACCCACTCCAGGACTCTTGCCTGGAGAATCCCATGGACAGAGGAGCCTGGTGGGCTACAGCCCATGGGGTTGCAAAAAGTCAGACACGACTGAGCAACTAACGCACACTGTAGATATTCAAGGTATCTTGTCAGTTCAGTTCAGTCACTCAGTCGTGTCCGACTCTTTGCGACCCCATGGACTGCAGCACACCAGGCTTCCCTGTCCATCACCAACTCCCGGAGCTTGAAGGTATCTTGTAATAATCTATAATGGAAAAGAAAAATATACATATATAGATATATCTGAATCACTTTGCTGTTTACTTGAAACTAACACATTGTAAGTTAACTATACTTCAATTAAAAACAACTAAAAAAGATGTGTATGTAACAGCACACTAATAACATCAAAACATTTCAAACACTATACAGAGTTACACAATGGACTGTGTCAATACCTAGAGTGTTTCTATAAACCAACAGTACATGAAAGAGAGTAGAATTTAAAAAAATGTAAACCATTTGATGGTAGGATCATGCAGCCGTAGCCCCACAACCCCAGTGATAATAGGATAAATTTGTACAGCATGTATACACTTAAGAGAGGATGGCAGAATTGTAATTGAGTGTGTAACAGTCCAACTCCATTGCAACTGGAGAGGATTAGAGCCATGTTGTGGAGGCTCTAACTTCATGCTGTGTCTAAGGAGAGCTGCAGAGTGTTTTTTAGGAAGCAACTTGATGACGGCAGTGTTATGGGAAGTCTCGATGACCATTTGGGTAAAGATGAATGTTGCATAGACATGGCTCCAGCATCCCCAGACCTGAAAACTGGCAGGAGATTGAGCGAGAAAGATTCTCCATTTATACAGTAACAGTCTGAAACGATGTATTAATAAATAGTATCAAGCTTGACATTAATTCTGTTTCTGTAAATTGAGTAAATTTCTACTTTGCTATTCATCTTTTTGTATATTTTTATTGAAAAGTACAGTTGAATTACAGTGTTGTGTTAATGTCTGCTATACAGCAAAGTGATTCAGTTATACATATATATTTTTTCATGTTCTTTTCCATTATGGTTTATCACAGGATATTGAATATTGTTCTCTGTGCCATGCCAGTAGGACCTTGTTTTATTTATTTATTTATTTTTTTAATTTTATTTTATTTTTAAACTTTACATAACTGTATTAGTTTTGCCAAATATCAAAATGAATCCGCCACAGGTATACATGTGTTCCCCATCCTGAACCCTCCTCCCTCCTCCCTCCCCATTCCATCCCTCTGGGTCGTCCCAGTGCACCAGCCCCAAGCATCCAGTATCGTGCATCGAACCTGGACTGGCAACTCATTTCATACATGATATTTTACATATTTCAATGTCATTCTCCCAAATCTTCCCACCCTCTCCCTCTCCCACAGAGTCCATAAGACTGTTCTATACATCAGTGTCTCTTTTGCTGTCTCGTACACAGGGTTATTGTTACCATCTTTCTAAATTCCATGTATATGCGTTAGTATACTGTATTGGTGTTTTTCTTTCTGGCTTACTTCACTCTGTATAATAGGCTCCAGTTTCATTTTTTTTTTTTTAATATTTATTTATCTGTGTTGGGTCTTAGCTGTGGCATCCAGGATCTTCACTGCATCATGTGAGATCTTTGCTTGTGGCGCGTGAACTCTAGTTGTGAACTCTCGCACTCCAGAGCTCACGGGCTTAGTTGACCTATAAGCATGTGGGATCTTAGTTCCCCGACCAGGGATCAAACCTATGTCTGCATTGGGTGGGAGATTTTTAACCACTGGACCACCAGGGAAGTACAGAATCTTGTTTTAACAATCTTTCCGTTCAAGTGAAAATACCTTGGCTTTGCACGGGATTATCACTAGAGGGCAACCTCATCCCATGCACTGGACATCTTTGGAGCCTGCCTGGTCTAGTGCAGCCCTGGGTCCAGCAACATCAGCCTCACCAGGGTGCTTATTAGAAGTACAAGTTCTGGGGCTCCCCTGAGGCCCACAGAATCAGAACCTGTTCCTTGACAAGCTCTCCAGTGACTGAAATGCACATCAGCCCAAGAGAAGTGCTGCCCGGGGCACACAGACCTCTCCCACCTTTTTTGTGAATGACATGGCAGCCTTGGTCACTTGTTTGCTTTAGCTTGCTCATCCCCACCCTGTTCTTCCATGTCTTCCTGTGGCCTCTATCCACTTTCACTTTTAACCCACAAACAGTGGCATGCCTGCATGCGTGAGTGCTCAGTCCCTTCAGTCATGGCCGACTCTTTGTGACCCTGTGGACTGTAGCCCACCAGGCTCCTCTGTCCATGGGATTCTCCAGGCAAGAATACTGGAGTGGGTTGTTGTACCCTCCTCCAGGGGATCTTCCCAACTCAAGAATTGAACCCAGGGTCTCTTGCATCTTCTGTATCACAGGCAGATTCTTTAGCACTGAGCCACTGGGGAAGCCCCAAACAGTGGCATATGTCCATGGAAAGAAGGACAGGAGGAGGTTTAGGAGCTGATCCAGTGAACCCCTCCCCCACCCCTGCCAGCTGCTGAGCCCTTTCCAAGGACCAGGGCTTTTTAAGGCCAACACAGAACAGCTGTCTCCACCTTCTTGCATTTCTGCAGGATGAGAAAATCCATTCTGTTTTTGATTTACCAAAACAGAAATAGACGACAGCTGCCTTTTAAAGAGTATTCACCATGGAGGTCACATTTTAAAGTCGGATTTAGCTCTTGAAACCAGGCTACCCAGAAAACCAAACAGCATCAACAGCCATCTCCCTGCCCCATTCTAAGTAAAGGGCAGGAAGGGAAGAAGGGAAGGGGTCTTTGGACTGGGTGGGACTGGATCTTGGGGAGCAGGAGCCTCTTCTTCGTCTCCACCAGGTACTGCCGGGTTTGGGGCAATATGGTAACTCTTGCTCCATTTTTGCCTGTTATGCTGCTAAGTCACTTCAGTCGTGTCTGACTCTGTGCGACTCCATAGATGGCAGCCCACCAGGCTCCCCCGTCCCTGGGATTCTCCAGGCAGCAACACTGGAGTGGGTTGCCATTTCCTTCTCCAATGCATGAAAGTGAAAGTGAAGTGGCTCAGTCGTGTCTGACCCTTAGCAACCCCATGGACTGCAGCCTACCAGGCTCCTCCATCCATGGGATTTTCCAGGCAAGAGTACTGGACTGGGGTGCCATTGCCTTCTCCATTGTTATGCTAATGTAATCCTATCAGCCCACATCCATATTCCCTGACATCTTACTGCTCTGAAAGAGGCAGCCTCAGCTTACCCTTAACACAGGGAGAAGGGCTTGCAGCGAGGAGTGGACACAGCAGACTCTAGAGTCTTATCCCCTTCCCTCTATTAACAGTTCAACTCCATTCTAAGAATCTAGTGCAGCAGTTCTCAAACTTTCTAGGGCATCAGAGTCCCCTAGAGAGCCTATGAAAACACAGATTACTGGGCCCCACCTACAAAGTGATTCAGTGGAACCTGAGAAGGTGCATTTCTGCCACATTTCCTGGAGGCCATGGGAAGACAAACGTAGACAGCATATTAAAAAGCAGAGACATCACTTTGCTGACGAAGGTCCATATAGTCAAAGCTAAGGTTTTTCCAGTAGTCATGTATGGATGTGAGAGTTGGACCATAAAGAAGGCTGAGCACTGAAGAATCAATACTTTTGAACTGTGGTGCTTGAGAAGACTCTTAAGAGTCCCTTGGACTGCAAGGAGATCAAACCAGTCAATCCTACTGGAAATCAACCATGAATATTCATTGGAAGGACTGATGCTGCCCCTGAAGCTCCAATACTTTGGCCACCTGATGGAAAGAGCTGACTCACTGAAAAAGACCCTGAGGCTGGGAGAGATTGAAGGCAGGAGGAGAAGAGGGCGACAGAAGGTGAAATGGTTGGATGACATCCCTGACTCGATGGACATGAGTTTGAGCAAACTCTGGGAGATGGTAAAGGACAGGGAAGCCTGGCTTGCTGCAGTCCATGAGGTCACAAAGAGTTGGAAACCGTTTACCGACTGAATTACAACAACCACGTTTCTAGATGATAATGTTGTTGCTGATTGGTGATCATATGTTGAACAGCATGAAGACGCTCTAAAGCATCGTTTGTAAAAATATGTATTTATTTGGCTGCAATGGGTCTTAGCTGCAGCACAAGGATCTTTGATTTTCATTGCGGGCTGCGGGATCTAGTACCCTGACCAGGGATTGAACCTGAGGCCCCTGGACTGGGAGCACAGAGTCTTAGCCACTGGACCACCAGGGAAGTGCCTCTAAAGCACCTTAATGCACTACATCATGTTCCTGCAAAGAGTTGTGGCAGGCCTGGGGAGCTTGAGTAGACATTAGCCAGCAATTCTAGCTTTTGTTCCTCATTGAGAAGTCCATTTTAGACTGTCTGTGGAACTGAATACAGACTACCTGATTTAGCCCAGCTCCACCAAAATATGACCTGATTTAGCCCAACTCCATCAAAGGGCTGAATTACTATCTGGATTTTGGTCTCATTTCCCAGGCAAACAGGCCTCCTTCTAAAGAACCCACCTCTTATCTCTCCCTCCAGAACTCACAGCCCAGACTACTGGGCTGCCACAAAGAATGGTGGGAAAATCCCCATGAGGTGAGGACATCAGTCATGGTCCTAAGGATACCAGAGGCATCTTAACTTCAGCTTACAAATGTGAATGTTTCAGGTTACCCAGTAGTACAGTGTGACCCCAAGAACTCCTGACGGAAAGGTAACCAAGTGATCTGTGGCTCGCAATCCCCAGCAACATAATTATTTCACAGAATATATTCCTGCAAATTCCGTTAGCTCCTAAACATGACATAATCATTGTCACCAGGTGATACTGAGGACATTGGGAGGTAAATAGACATTTAATTTTCAATAAGCAGTGATTACTCCTCCAACACAGAGTTACTTGCTAAGTACTGGCCAGGACGCTGCTTTAGACAGTTTTCCTGCCTAACAGCTCATTGCTGCCCACATATTTACGTTTGCCATTATTCAGGACCCAAACAAATAGATTTATATTACTTTGACACATTAAGAGCCACCATGTCGTACAGGTAGGGAGAACTCTAGAAATCTTTTAAGGTGTGAGTTTATCAGAGTAGTTTTTGAACCAAAAGTCTGCCATCTGGTGGAAGGAAGGATTAGTGCAGTCAAATGGGTTGCAAAAAAAAAAAGTAATGAAAAGGTTTTAAGGGCCTAGGGTGTGCCAAGCATTGCAATTAGCAGTTTATTTCTTTGCACCATTCAGTCTTCTCCACTCTTCTTTGTTATGAATATGTTACTGCTATAACTCATTTTCACGAGCAGAGGATGAAAAGCAAAAGAGAAACTTCTCCTAAATTGTATATGTAGATAGAAGAAAAAACAGAGACAGAATTAGGGAGTTCAAAGACTCGCAGATGTAAGCACCTTTTTCCCTGACCATGTAAATTAAATGAAGTAACAGATATAAACAGGGATGTCCCTGGTGGTTCAGTGAGTGGTTAAGACCATCTTCCAATGCAGGGAGTGTGGGTTTGATCCCTAGTTGGGGAACTAAGATCCCACATGCCATGCAGCACAGCCAAAACAAAAAGAAAACACAACAAAAAGCAGATATAAACATTGTCTGGAACAAGAATTTCCCAACGGGTAGCTACATTGATGATGATTCTATAATCAGCTTCTTGAGGCAGAGACCACATTATATATGACTGTATCTCTACCCTCCTCACTTTAGTCTGAGCAAGACAGGTGTGTGTTTTCCCCTTGAGAACCCTCTGGCTGAAAGTCAGTCCTTCCCTGGGCTTCCTGGGTAGCTCAGTGGCAAAGAATCCATCTACCAATGCAGGAGCTGCAGGAGATGTGGGTTTGATCCCTGGGTTGGGAAGATCCCCTGGAGAAGGAAATGACAGCCCACTCTAGTATTCTTGCCTGGGAAATCCTTGTGGACCAAGGAGCCTGGCAGGCTGCAGCCCATTGTGTCACAAAGAGTCAGACATGACTGAGCATACACGCGATCCTTCCCTGACCAACTTTCATTTTCAGCGGATGCTCAAATGAAGGGTCTTTCCTCAAAGAGAAGTGCCCTTATTTTTCAGAAGAGACTTTTTGGAATTTTTTCTCCTAAACTATTGCTATAGCTTCTTCTTCCAAATCAAAGACAGAAATTACATTACAATCTACCTCCCAATTATATATTTATCTACTTTATATGTGTAGCTCTTTGAGATGATCTCATCCATTTTCCTCATTTTAAAAGTGGAGAGTGAGACCCGAGGCCATCTCTAAGGTCCCACAACTTATCAGTGGTCCCTGCCTTTGGGCCTCCAGCTTCATGCCCCGCCCTGTGCTCCACACAGCCTCCCCCGGATTCTAAGGCCTGTGATGGGGCTGCTGTCCGCGGCCTCTCACCCTGGTGCAATCCCAGGGTTCTGCTGCATCTTGTTTATTGATGGATTTAAAATCTCTAGGGGTAAAATTATAATGGACCTGGCAAATGCCCATCCTGGAAGCTAGGATCATAAATCCCTTTGACTAAATTTTTTTGGAGCAGAGATTTTTTTTTAAGATATTTGGGAAGGACAAATTAAAGGAAAGAAGGAAGGAAAAATCTGGGAAACTGAAAGTCAGTTCGTTTACCTCAAGAGCTGGGAAAATAAGATATAGATTCTATGCTGCTGCTGCTAAGTCGCGTCAGTCATGTCTGACTCTGCACGACCCCATAGATGGCAGCCCACCAGGCTCCCCCATCCCTGGAAATCTCCAGGTAAGAGCATTGAAGTGGGTTGCCATTTCCTTCTCCAATGCATGAAAGTGAAGAGTGAAAGTGAAGTCGCTCAGTCGTGTCTGACTCTTTGCGACCCCATGGACTGTAGCCCACTAGGCTCCTCCATCCATGGGATTTTCCGGGCAAGAGTACTGGAGTGGAGTGCCGTTGCCTTCTCTGATAGATTCTATAGTCACCTTGATAGGAACAGCATGAAATGAAGGAGGCAGCATCTTCCCTCTTAGACAGTATATCACGTTAAATTAACCAGATGTTGTTGATAAGATTACAAAGGTACTACATAGAATCGCGTGTTAGATATTGTACATCTGTACATGGTGGATTTCAGAGAAGTGGAGACAATTCTTATCGTATGTTGTGTGGATTTTGGCAGTTGCCTCAACTCAGACCTAGATGGAAACTGCTTGTAATTAGATCATCCTTAAGCACAAACCAGGAAGCCGCTCACCTCAGTGTTAGGTTAATAAGTGATCGGCAGCAAGGAGGCCAGCTCCCTTCTGAGCTGGGCCCCCTAACACCATGTCTGTGGTCTCATGGACACAATGGGAGCAGTCACGCCTCTGTACCCCTGGCCCCGTCCTACAGGGACTGCCTGAGCAATGGCTGAGTCTGTGGACAGGAAGTATTCAGCTGGCATCTTGCTATCCACCAAGGGCTTGTCTCCTAGCAACCGTTTGGGCTCCTCCTCCTGCAGATGCCTGACAGGCTGGTGAGTGCTCCCATGTTGGGAAGGTGTTCTTTATATATATATATATTCATAGGTTATGCTATGTCTCCATTGCTGTGCACAGTCTTTCTCTAGTCGCTGAGAGTAGGAGCCACTTGTCGCAGTGGCTTCTTCTGTTGCAGAGCATAGGCTCTAGGGAACGCCAGCTTCAGTAGTTGTAGCACATGGATTCAGTTGTCCTGAGACATGTGGGACTAGGGATCGAACCCATGTCCCCTGCATTGCAAGTGGATTCTTAACCACTGGACCACCAGGGAAGCCTGGGGAAGCTTTTCTTGATGCAGGGAGCATTGCTGGAACCCTTGAGCTCCCTCTGCCATTCTCCAGCTGCATTCCCCAGCCTGTCCCTGGCCCTCCTTCCTTGTTTCCTGTGTATGGTTCCCTCTGCAGGCTCTTCCTTGCAACTTTGGGGGGCGCTTTCATCTTTCAAGGGGTGCTTCCCAATTCTGTGAGGCTCTTCTGCCAGGCTGTCTCTCTGGAGTCCCATCCCTGTGTATCCATCTCCCTGCAGGGAGTGTGTCCCCCTGTGCTCTGTGGGGTTGCCCCCCACCCCAAAGTGCTATGGGAGCAGTAGCCATAGGCATGGCCACCGAGCTGAGCTGGGACTGTGCTCTGACCACCCTTCAGCTCTCTGTGCTGGGTGAGCAGGTGGATGTCTCTGCTGAGGGGCCGTGATTTTGCCCCTTGAGGCTGGGGGTTTGGGGACTGATGCTGGTTGTAGTTTCAACTCTGTTGGAATTGAAGCTACATTTTTCTAGAAGAAACATTTTTGGGCATTCCCTGGCAGTCCAGTGGTTAGGGGTCTTTCCAGGCAGTGCTAGTGGTAAAGAACCTGCCTACCAGTGCAGGGGATTTAAGAGATGTGAGTTCAATCCCTGGGTGGGGAAGATCCCCTGGAGATGGGAATGGCAACCCACTCCAGTATTCTTGCCTGGAGAACCCCATGGACAGAGGAGCCTGGAGGGCTACAGTCCATGAGGTCGCAAAGAGTCAGACATGGCTGAAGTGACTTAGTATTAGTACCAGTATTAGGACTCTGCGCTTTCAATGTCGAGGGCCTGGGTTCAGCCTGGTCAGGTAACTAAGATCCCATAAGCTACGCAGCCAGAAAAGAGAAAGAAAGAAAACAAATAAACATGTTTGAGGTTGTTTATGTTATGACCTGCCTGAGACAAGCTGGCAGTTCTCAACTATCGGCCCCGGTAAGGATTTGTGGCTGTGGGTCACCACACATAGATAGAGGTAGGTGAGTTTGTTCTGTGAAACCACTCTGTGTCAGGCAGGTGGTTACAATGAAAGCAAATCTCAAAGAACTGTCACACCTACAAATATTTACTAGTGAGCTGGCAGAGCCTGGGCGTGGGGCTTGTTCTGTAAGTTTTCTGAAGTGGCAGCTCTCTTGTTCTGTACCATGCATGAAAGGTTTGCCAAGTCAGGCCCCATGATATCCTAGCAGAAGGATTGGGCAGACGCAGTCAAGACCAGGTGAGAGATGTTTCCGGAAGCCTGGACACAGGACTGTGTCTGGAACCTTGGGCTCCATTCCAGTGTATGCAGCAGTGGGCTTGTGGGGGCAGGAGGACCCCAGCCAGGCAGTGATGTTGGAAGCCAGCCCACATGGCTTCATCCCACTCATTTCACCTAAATCAAGTCAGTTTATAAAACTTATCACTCCAATGATCACATCCCTGCAATGATCAGAGAGAGAGAAAGCTAACCGGAGGGTCAAGAGTTTTTCACTCTGGAATGTGCATTTCTGATTAGTCTCTCATTCTGAGTAAACACTCTCAATCGAAGCCTCATTTAAGAATGATGAAGAGCAAAATTTACACGCATACAACCCACCTTTGCTGAAGTGCATGCATGCTCAGTCGCTCAGTCGTGTCCGATTCTTTTTGACCCATGGACTGTAGCCCACCAGGCTCTTCTGTCCATGGAATCTTCCAGATAAGAATACTGGAGTGGGTTGCCATTTCTTCCTCCAGAGGAACTTCCTAAACCCGGGATTGAACCTGGGTCTCCTGTGGCTCCTCCAGAAGTACTTAAAAGTAAACTACGGACATATAACAGCTGACAGCTTTTCAAATGCCTTTTTAAATGTATTTTTATTGAAGTATAGTTGAATTACAATGTTGTGTTAATTACTGCCGTACAGCAGAAGCAACTTAGTTACACAGATACATTCTTTTTCATATTATTTTCTATTATGTTTATCACAGGTTGCTGAATATAGTTCCCTGTGCTTAACAGTAGGACCTCGTTGTTTATCCCAAATGCCTTTTTTGTCATCCAAATCAGAATTAAAAAAAAAAAAAAGCCTTGTACACTTCATTCAAATTGGTTAAATTTTGACATCGGTAGACTGTGATAAGTCATGCATGTAACAGATTAGCACAGAGATATCCATGGATGATCGAGTCCAATCATTGGCTTTCCATATTTGGGGTTCCTCATCTGATTCAACTAACTGTGAATAGGGTAGTACTGTACTTCCTATTGAAGAAAACCTGTATGTAAGTGGACCCATGCAGTTCAAACCCATGCTGTTCAAGGGCCAACTGTAGTCCAACATAAGAAGTTTCTTCCCAAAGTGAGCATAGGACACCATGATGACATATGAGTGGAAGGCGACTAGGAATGTCTACTAGACATTCTTAAAAATGAGGTTATATCTTAATCAGGACTTTCTTGGCTGCAAGTGACAGAAATCTGAATTCAGCCAGTTTACACAAACGAGAAAGATATTAGCTCACATAGCTTCATCGCTTACTTTTGCTTCTCTCTGTGAGGTGGTCTCATTTTATCCTAGAGTAGCCAGGCTTCCTTCCAGGGGTAAAGAGCAACCATCTCAGAGCCCTAGATCCAAGGGGACATGGGAGTCTATCTGTCTGTCTCTCTATCTATCTAAATACAACACCCCAGAGAAGGACACTGATTTGCCTGGCCTCTCACGAGCCCATCCTGGGCCCATCACTGTCTTCGGGAGGTGGGCTAGTGTGACTGACAGCCTGCTTCACCCCCTCTCCACCCACCAGATGGGAGGGAAATGCTCTTAGCAGAAGGGAGAAATGCTGGGTGTGCAAATACACATTAGCTGTCCACTTCAGAGCATCCACTTGCCCTATAGGGATTATAAAAGTGAAGTGGATGATATGGTTTTTAAAGGAGAGTGAGAGAGTCCCTAGACCTAATTCCATCCCACACCAGCAAGCAATTCGTGGATGCCAGCAGTGTGTCTGAGAATTCAGCTTAATCCTGACATCATCTACCTGGATATAGAAGTCACAGGTAAAGGGCTCAGTCCCACAAGACTGCCCTTCACTGCAGATGCTATTCAATCCTGTATTTCTGACCCCCTTGTTATAAATAAGAGGTTCCCCTAACCCCCACTTTGGGTTCAATTAAATTGCTAGAATGGTTCATGAAACTCAGGAAAACCCACTTACTCCCTAGATTACTGATTTATTGTAAAAGGATATTGGGGCTTCCCTGGTGGTCCAGTGGTTAAGACTTTCTGGTCCAAATGCAAAATCCCACATGCCACACAGGACAGCCAAAAATAAAATAAAAAATAAAAGTTTATTGAAGAAAACTAATCAACAGCCACATGAAGAGATGCCTAGGGTGAAGTCCTGAACAAAAGAACCCCTGTCCTTGTGAAGCATGGGGCCAGCATGGTGGCACGTGGATGCATTCTGGCTCCCACATGTTTAAGCTCTCCCAGAAAAAAGGGTCGGAAAACTCTTTGGGTTTTGTTTTGTTTTTAATGGAGGCGTCATTATGTAGCCATGATTGACTAAACCCATTGGCCAATGGTGATGGATTCAACCTTCAGCCCCTCTCCCCTTCCTGGAAATCAAGGAAAGTGCCAACCTGTAACTATAGGGTTGGTTCTCCTGGCAACAAGCCCCCATCCTTAGGTGCTTCCAAAAGTCACCTCATTCATATATAACACCTTGATCGCTCTCAACACTTAGGAAATTCCAAGAGTTTGGGGGGCTGTGGACAAAGACAAAACATAGATGAGAAATATATTTTTGTCATCTGAATGACCGAATATATATATATATATATATATATATATAATTTTTTTTTAATAAATCAAAATTTTGCAGAGAGAAAGACCACAAAAGACATAAGACAGTGCATAAAAGAGGCAGGAGGGTAAATATCAGAAACAGAGGAAGCAGCAGGGCTGGCTCCTTCAGGCCCAGGAGGGGAGCCTGTCCAGCTTTCAGGGAGATATTTGAGATAAAAGTCCCAAGAGCTTCTTGGAATTTTAAAGAGTTGTTACAAATTCCCTTTTTGGAATTCAGAAACCCTAGCAAGTTGTAGGCAGAAGATAAATGGGAATGATTTAATTTATAGTTAGGGGAAAGACAAAGTGAAAACCATAGGAAACTGTTTTCAGTGCATGGACCATTCTGCAGATAACACAGAGCTAAGTGCGAGCCACATCAGATGGATTAACAGGCAGAGAAACAGCAACAGCAAAAAGAAGTGGATGGGAGGGGGTGGCGTGAAGCAGACCTGTGTCATCGGGGGACACATGGAGAAGGCCACTGGGTGTGAGTTCAGGTTTAATTCTTGAATCTCACCCGTTACTTGTGTCAGAGAAAGAAGATGTCCCAGACGATGGACCCCACAGCCTCTGAGAGGAGGCCAGGTCAACAACACTCCTGTTAGATGACTTGGTTGGAGGGTTCAACATGCTTCCTGGAAACTCCCAGGTGTGCAGGGCTTCACTGTGAAGAGGTAGCTATAAACCCCCCACCTGCCTGAAACTATAACCAGCAGGATCAACGACTTCCTCTTCATTTTTGCTTTTCTTTCTTTTTTTTTTTTTTACTGTGAACAACATGGAGTTTTTTGTTTTGCTGTTTGTACGGTTGAAGTTTACTTGTAAAAGAATGCACAACTAATAAAGAGTATAAAATTAAGTACAAAAATATTCATCTAGAATGAGAAAATAAATCACAATTGACAAATTTTTTTTCAAATTTTTTGAAGCTACCAAATATCACTAACATTGCAAAATTCAGAAAGATAAAATATTTGTATTAGCTTACTGCCTGACTTACCGCTCTGTTTTATCTACATGTTTGATTGTGTCACCTTTGCTTCTACATACGACAATTTTTTGTTAATTTTTTCTTATTGTGGTAAAACTCACATAATATAAAACATTATTTTAACTGTACATTTCAGTGGCACCAAGTACATTCACATTGTTGTGCATACGTGCTCAGTCTTGTCCAACTCTTTGAGATCCCACCAGGCTCCTCTGTCCATGGGATTTCCCAGGCAAGAATACTGGAGTGGGTTGCCATTTCCTTCTCCAGGAGATCTTCCTGGCCCAGAGATTGAACCCTTGTCTCCTGCTTTGGCAGGTGGATTCTTTACCGCTGAGCCACCAGAGAAGCCTTGTTGTGCATATGTGTTTACAAATACAAGCATAAATAACAATCACCTGCCTTTGCTGTGTACCTGTGGGGCCAGGACTTTTCATCTCACTGGATCACTGGGGCAGCCCCCCGAAGGAGTCCTGTTATTGTTGCTGACAGAGGAGGGCACTAGGGTAGAGAGCCAATATTCAAGCATGGATGCCAGAGGCTGCATTCTCAGCTTCTTCCCCAAGGCTTTCTTCTGAAAAGAAATTCTAGCTATTTTCCCCCAATGCATGTGTGTCCGCTTTTTCACCTGTACACACCTGACACTTAAAAAAAAAAAAAAAGACATTTTATTATTTTATTTTTTTGGCTGTGCCACATAGCATGTGGGATCTTAGTTCCCCAAGCAGGCATGGAACCCACCCCCCCTGCCATAGAAGTCTGGAGTCTTAACCAGTGGACCACCAGGGCAGTCCCCATAATTGACACTTTCTTGAGGCAGGGGGTAAATTAGGGAGAACTTAGCAACGCACTGGGATATTTTTGTACCAAATAGAAACTAAAGTCCCAACAATTCGCTGCTGGTTATCAAAACAGAGATGAACGGTCTGAGTCATGCAGTCATTAATTTCCATTTTGGCTTCAGCGCCCATTGCTAAGTAATTTCAAAAGTGGGCCAGAGGCGTGGGAATGGCTTGAGTGATGTCATGATTAGGCAACACGATTCCCACCGTGGGAGGCTGAGGCCTGGATTCCAACCACTGGGCTTATGTCTTGCCACCCCTCCCCCCCCCCACACCCATCCATCCAAGTTCAGATTAAGCAAGTTGCTCCTGGTTTTGTGGTTTTTATCTCCTAGTTGTGCAGCTGCCTGACATACTCTTGTCTTTCAGGCTGAATTGCCAATTTTCCACTCCGAACTCCAGAATTAAGACAAAGAATCACCCTCCAAACTGATGTTGGAGGGTTATTTTTTTTTTCTTTCTCTCTCTTTCTTTTGGCATCAGTGTTCTTAATGGAAACCTGATTCACTTGTCACCAAAAAACAAAAACAAAAACAGAGTGCTGCATCAGAGGAGTTGGGCAAAACCTCCATCCTGGGATCCTATTTCAAATCTGATTGCCCTGTGTGCTGAGAAGATGATGTCAGAGAAAAGACCAGAAAGGAAGCCCCTCTCAGGGGCTGGATGGAGCTTCTCTGAGACCCGAGGGGAACGTTCTTGAACAGACGTGTCCTGACACAGGAGAGCCTGGAACTGTGTCAGTCCTGTGAGCTTTTTGCCCTCTCTAGGATGAAACTCTGGAGAGTCGGACACGACTGAGCGACTTCACTTTCACTCTTCACTTTCATGCATTGGAGAAGGCAATGGCAACCCACTCCAATGTTCTTGCCTTGAGAATCCCAGGGACGGGGGAGCCTGGTGGGCTGCTGTCTATGGGGTTGCACAGAGTCGGACACGACTGAAGCGACTTAGCAGCAGCAGCAGCAGGATGAAACTCGGAGAAGGCAATGGCAACCCACTCCGGTACTCTTGCCTGGAAAATCCCATGGACGGAGGAGCCTGGTAGGCTGCAGTCCATGGGGTCAAAAAAAGTTGGACACGACTGAGCAACTTCACTTTCACTTTTCACTTTCATGCATTGGAGGAGGAAATGGCAACCCACTCCAGTGTTCTTGCCTGGAGAATCCCAGGGACGGTGGAGCCTGGTGGGCTGCCGTCTATGGGGTCGCACAGAGTCAGAAGCAACTTAGCAGCAGCAGC
Organism: Bubalus bubalis; assembly: GCF_019923935.1. Classification (NCBI taxonomy): domain Eukaryota; kingdom Metazoa; phylum Chordata; class Mammalia; order Artiodactyla; family Bovidae; genus Bubalus; species Bubalus bubalis. Next base: position 50,563,228 of record NC_059170.1, on the reverse strand, counting down.
AGCAAGGATGTATTATTAGTTGAGATCGATTCCTTTTATGTAATTCTGCATGTTGTGTTTAACCCTACAGGTTAGCATTTTAGCCTACGGATGGCCTCAGATAGGCATGGTCATCTGTGTGGGTACATAGAATCAGTATATGGCTACTGGGTCTGAGTTCAGGGGGGAAAGAGATAAATAATATTTGGTGGTGATTACTCATTAAGTCATGTCCGCCTCTTGCAACTGTAGCCCACCAGGCTCACCTGTTCATGGGATCTAGCAGGCAATACTGGAGTGGGTTGCCATTTCCTTCTCAAGACAGGAAGCAGAAAAAAGACATGAACTTTTAGAGTCAGATCAGTCTTCAGATCCTGTCCTTGTCCTTTTCCTGCTTTGCGATTTGGAGTCAATGATTTCTCAGCATTTATTCTCATCTACAGTACATTACAGTACACAATTTAGCGACTGAACAACAACAATAGTACATGTACCTTCAGGGTTATCGTGAGGCTTGACTGAGACCACACACATGTAGTACCTGGCACACAGTAGTTGCCCAGTAAAGTACTGCTGCCTTGGAAAGGATAAGAAGGATGATCTCCTTATTTTAAGGTTGACTGATTAATAATATTAATTACATCTGCAAAGTCCCTTTTGCTGTATAATGTAGTACACAGGCATAACCCTGGGGACAAAGGTAACAGGGCCAAAATTCTGCCTACACCAACAGACTCTGAACGTTGACGGCTCATGCTTTGGGTTGGATGACCTCCCAAAGCTGAAGCAACTTCCTCAACGTCAGGGGCGACAAGTGCTCACCTACCCACTTCTGGTCCAGTGCAAAATAATCAAGGCAAAACCGAAAGAATTCTGTTCTGATCCCAGCTCTGCACCTACCAGACAAAGTGAACTTAGACAAGGCGGCTGACGCCCTGCATCTCCTGCAGCTTTCTCTGTCTGATGTAACAAACTGGAGGAAGAGTCTAGCTCTTGGCCAAGCACCCACATGTGGTTTTTAGGCCTGAGCCTAGGCTCTACCTTCCAGGCCTCATGCATTGCCGCCTCCAAGGGGGCTGCAGTCAAGGACTTGCGTGCCCCGGCCAGCCTTGCACATGCACTTGTCCGCATTCCCAGCCCTATCGAGAGGCATCTTTATTGAGGAGCTTCAGCAGATGTCTTCTTCAGGAGACAGCTAAGCCCTCTCAATGGAGGAATCTTGAACACAGCTTTACTCTGTGCTGACTTAGTATTCAGAACTCTTCCACACCTCCTCCCCTCTGTTTGCCTACCCCCATCCCAGTCCTGGGTCCATAAGGCTGCAGGCACCTTTTTCTCAGGGCTCCCCCAGTAGAGAGGAAGAGCTGCCACTCCTGACCCTCGCTTGGTGCTATTCAAGGGAAAATGGGATAGATAGCAGGACTTCCCTGGTGGTCCAGTGGTTAAGAATCCACCCGCCAGTGCAAGGGAACAGGTTCTGTCCTTGGTCCAATTCCACATGCCCAGGACATGAGGAATTGGACCAAGTTCATGTGCCACAATTACTAAGTTCATGCGCCACAATTACTGAGCCAGCGCTCTGCAACAAGAGAAACCACCACAATGAGAAGCCCATGCACCCCAATAAAGAGTAGCCCCCGGCTCGCTGCAACTAGAAAAAGCCTGAACATAGCAACAAAGACCCAGTGAAGCCAAACACAAAGAAACAGATAAAAATTTTAAAAAGAAAAGACAATGGAACTGGAGGCACCAGCTTGCACCCCAGCTCAGTCTCTTGCTTCTACAACGGCAGTAAATGGTCGGAGCCTTCACTCTGAAGGTCACTGTCATTGTCTTAATGGATTGCTGCGATGCCTCGAAGTGCAGCTCTCCAGCCCAGCCGAGCTCCGGATGATGCAGGTCGGCCCAGTGGCTCTAGAAGCAATGTGAGCTTCCTGGCTCACTCATTCACTTATTCACTTACATTTATATGGGGCTGAGTGGGTGGGGCCCTGGCGGGGTGCCAGGTATGCAGAGATGAGTGAGATCCACTCCTTCTCTGGCAGGAAGGTTACACTGCTCTTGAGGCATGTGACCCATGAATGACGACACAGTGTAGTTAATTCTCCCATTAAGTATTTTATTGAAAGCCTCACTTCTCCCTTGAGATCTCACATAATCCTCAGAATGACTCTTTTCAAAGAGTGTTTGTTTGTTTGTTTTTGGCTGCACTGGGTCTTCATCGCTGTGCGTGGGCTTTTCCCTAGTTGCGGCAAGTGGGGGTTCCTCTCTAGTTGCGATGCGCCGGCTTCTTCCTGCAGTGGTTTCTCTTGTCGCAGAGCATGGGCTCCAGGCACGCAGGCTTCAGGAGTTGTGGTTCCCAGGCTCTAGAGTTGTGACTCACAGGTTTAGTTGCTCCTCGGTATGTAGGATCTTCCCCAACCAGGGATCCGACCCATGTCCCCTGCACTGGTAGATGGATTCTTAACCACTGGACCACCAGAGAAGTCCAGAATAACTCTTTGAGATCAGTTTTATCATTATCTTTACCAATAAGTAAACCAAGGTGCAGAGAATGAAATATTTTGTTTGGGGTCTCACAGTCAGTCAGTGAGAGATCAGGATTCAAGCTCAGGACCTCATTTAACCTGAGTGCCCTCTTTGCTTCGTCCCAGCTGGATGTAAGTTCTACTGGGACACAGAGAGGAGGCCGATTCTTCATGGGGTTAAAGAAGGAGAGGAATGCTGTAATTTCTCAGTACTTTGGAAAAATAAAGTGTTGTATGCGATGGTTGCTGCTGTATCATCACAGTTTATACTCAGTATCAATACTTTTTTTAAAAAATTGAAGTATAGTTGATTTATGATGTTGTGCTAGCTTCAGGTGTACAGTTACACATTTTCTTTTTAGGTCCTTCTCCACTATAGGTTATTACAAGATACTGAATATAGTTCCCTGTGCCATACAGTGGGTCCTTGCTGTTTGTTTATTTTATATATAGCAGTGTGTATCCCTAACTCCTGATTTATCCCTCCCCCACAGCCGTCTTCTTTGGTAACCAACATTTTGTTTTCTATGGGTGTGTGTCTATTTTTCTTTTATAAATAAGTTCATTTGTATTTTTTTTATATATTCTGAATATAAGATATCATATATTTGACTTTCTCTACCTTACTTCTAGGTGAGTGATCACACCATCACGATTATCTGGGTCATGAAGATCTCTTTTGTATAGTTCTTCTGTGTATTCTTGACACCTCTTCCTAATATCTTCTGCTTCTATTAGGTCCATACCATTTCTGTCATTTATTGTGCCCATCTTTGGATGAAATACAAAGATACCTTCCCTTGGTATGTCTAATTTTCTTGAAGAGATCTCTAGTCTTTCCCATTCTATTGTTTTCCTCTATTTCTTTGCATTGATCACTGAGGAAGGCTTTCTTATCTCTCCTTGCTATTCTTTGGAACTCTGCATTAAAATGGGTATATCTTTCCTTTTCTCCTTTGCTTTTCATTTCTCTTCCTTTCACAGCTATTTATAAGGCCTCCTCAGACAGCCATTTTGCTTTTTTTAAATTTCTTTTTCTTGGAGATGGTCTTGATCTCTGTCTGCTGTACAATGTCCAGAACCTCCATCCATAGTTCTTCAGGCACTCTGTCTTTCAGATCTAATCCCTTGAATCTATTTGTCACTTTCACTGTATAATGGTAAGGGATTTGATTTAGGTCATACCTGAATGGTCTAGTGGTTTTCCCTACTTTCTTCAATTTAAGTCTGAATTTGGCAATAAGGAGTTCATGATCTGAGCCACAGTCAGCTCCCGGTCTTGTTTTTGCTGACTGTATAGAGCTTCTCCATCTTTGGCTGCAAAGAATATAATCAGTCTGATTTTGGTATTGACCATCTGGTGATGTCCATGTGTAGAGTCTTCGCTTATGTTGTTGCAAGAGGGTGTTTGCTATGACCAGTGCATTTTCTTGGCAAAACTCTATCAGCCTTTACCCTGCTTCATTCTAATACTCCAAGGCCAAATTTGCCTTTTACTTTAGGTGTTTCTTGACTTCCTCCTTTTGCCTTCCAGTCTCCTATGATGAAAAGGACATCTTTTCTGGGTGTTAGTTCTAGAAGGTCTTGTAAATCTTCATAGAACCATTCAACTTCAGCTTCTTCAGCATTACTGCTCGGGGCATAGACTTGGATTACATTGATATTGAGTGGTTTGCCCTGGAAACGAACACAGATAATCACAGTGGTATGATTACTCACCCAGAGTCAGACATCCTGGAATGCAAAGTCAAGTGGGCCTTAGGAAGCATCACTACAAACAAAGCTAATGGAGATGATGGAATTCCAGTTGAGCTGTTTCAAATCCTAAAGGATGATGCTGTGAAAGTGCTGCACTCAGTATGCCAGCAAATTTGGAAAACTCAGCAGTGGTCACAGGACTGGAAAAGGTCAGTTTTCATTCCAATCCCAAAGAAAGGCAATGCCAAGCAATGTTCAAACTATCACACAATTGCAGTCATCTCACACGCTAGTAAAGTAATGCTCAAAATTCTCCAAGCCAGGCTTCAACAGTACGTGAACCGTGAACTTGCAGATGTTCAAGCTGGATTTAGAAAAGGCAGAGGAACCAGAGATCAAATTGCCAACATATGCTGGATCATTGAAAAGGCAAGTGAGTTCCAGAAAAACATCTATTTCTGCTTTATTGACTATGCCAAAGCCTTTGACTGTGTGGATCACAATAAACTGTGGAAAATTCTGAAAGAGATGGGAATACCAGACCACTTGACCTGCCTCTTGAGAAATCCGTATGCAGGTCAGGAAGCAACAGTTAGAACTGGACATGGAACAACAGACTGGTTCCAAATAGGAAAAAGAGTATGTCAAGACTGGAAATTATCACCCTGCTTATTTAACTTCTATGCAGAGTACATCATGAGAAGCGCTGGGCTGGAGGAAGCACAAGCTAGAATCAAGATTGCTGAGAGAAATATCATTAACCTCAGATACACAGATGATACCACCCTTATGGCAGAGTGAAGAAGAACTAAAGAGCCTCTTGATGAAAGTGAAAGGGGAGAGTGAAAAGTTGGCTTAAAACTCAACATTCAGAAAATTAAGATCATGGCACCTCGTCCCATCATTGCATGGCAAATAGATGGGGAAACAGTGGAAACAGTGTCAGACTTTATTTTTTGGGGCTCCAAAATCACTGCAGATGGTGACTGCAGCCATGAAATTAAAAGACACTTGCTTCTTGGAAGAATAGTCATGACCAACCTAGACAGCATATTAAAAAGCAGAGACATTACTTTACCAACAAAGGTCCATCTAAGTGAAAGCTATGGTTTTTCCAGTAGTCATGTATGGATGTGAGAGTTGGACTATTTAGAAAGCTGAGTGTCGAAGAATTGAAGTTTTTGATCTGTGGTGTTGGAGAAGACTCTTGAGAGTCCCTTGGACTGCAAGAAATCCAACCAGTCCATCCTAAAGGAGATCAATCCTGAATATTCATCAGAAGGACTGATGCTGAAGCTGAAACTGCAATACTTTGGCCACCTGATGTGAAGAACTGACTCATTTGAAAAGATCCTGATGCTGGGAAAGATTGAAGGCAGGAGGAGAAGGGGGCGACAGAGGATTAGATGGTTGGATTGCCTCACAAAGCGATGGACATAGTTTGAGTAAACTCCAGGAGTTGGCAATAGACCAGGAGGCCTGGCATGCTCCAGTCCATGGGGTCACAAAAAGTCGGACTTGACTGAGTGACTGAACTGAACTGAACTGAACCTTACTTCACTTAGTGTGATAACCTCTAGGTCCATCCTTGTTGCTCAAATGGGATTATTTCATCCTTTTTTTTATGGCTGAGGAATATTCCACTGTATATTTGTACCACATCTTTATTCGTTTCCTCTCATTCCTCTGTTGATGGATACTCTCATGTCTTGGCTTTGTAAATAGTATTGCTATGAACATTGGAGTGCATGTATCTTTTTGTATTAGGGTTTTTGTCTTTTCCAGATATATGCCAACTACTGGGATTGCAGGATCATATCAGCTCAGTTCAGTCGCTCAGTCGTGTCCGACTCTTTGCGACCCCATGAATTGCAGCACGCTAGGCCTCCCTGTCCATCACCAACTCCCAGAGTTTTCACTCAAACTCTTGTCCATCGAGTTGGTAATGCCATCCAGCCATCTCATCCTCTGCCGTCCCCTTCTCCTCCTGCCCCCAATCCCTCCCAGCATCAGAGTCTTTTCCAGTGAGAACTCTTTGCATGAGGTGGCCAAAGTATTGGAGTTTCAGCTTTAGCATCATTCCTTTCAAAGGGTCATATCGGAGTTCTATTTTTAGTTTTTTAAAGGAACCTCCCATGCTGTTCTCCAGGGCTTCTCTCGTGGCTCGGTGGTAAAGAATCTTCCTGCAATGCAGGAGATGGGGGTTTGATCTCTGGGTTGGGAAGATCCCATGGAGGAAATCCCTGGAAGGAAATGGCAACCCACTCCAGTATTCTTGCCTGGAAAATTTCATGGACAGAGGAACCTGGCAAGCTATAGTCCATAGGGTAGCAAAGAGTCAGCCATGACTGAGTGAGTGAGCATGCATGCATGCTGTTCTCCATAGTGCCTACACCAGCTCCCATTCCTACCAACACTGTGGGAGGATTCATTGTTCTTCACGCCCTCTCTAGCATGTGTTATCTATGGAATTTTGACGATGGCCATTCTGACCAACGTGAGGACCTCATTGTAGTTTTATTTGTATTTCTCCACTAATTAGTGAAGTTACTCTTAGTAGTTTTTATAAATAAGATGAAATAAAAGGTCCAAGTCATCTCTAAGCCATCATGCAAAGACCCACCTCCTCTCTGCAATGGAAAGTCCCCTGTGATCTCTGTCACCCTCATTCTCAGTCACTTCTTTGGAGCCTGTGCCAATGGCACCAACATTCAAAACAGTGGCACAGGATTCCCTGGTTGCCCAGTAGTTAAGACTCTGCACTTCCAGCACAGGGGGCGTGGGTTTGATCCCTGGTCAGGCATGCTGCAGTCCATGAGATCGTAAAGAGTCGCACACAACTTAGTGGCTGAACAACAACAGGGAACTAAGATCCTGCATGCCCCGTAGTGGCCCCAAGCCCCCCAAAAAGACAGTGCTGCAAATGGCCTTCTCTAGGAGGGATTTTGGAAAGTCTGCCTGTACATAAAAACCCATTAAACGCAATGACTTTCAAAAACACTGCCCCTTCAATGAGGTCCTTTAAGGATCAGACTCCTCTCTGCACATAAAGGAATCCATTTATTCCATCTCACCCATTTGAAGGGAAATCAAAATGTGGGTGTTTGCAGAATTCAGGGTGACAATACAGGGCGCAGCCCTCAGAGTCAGGAGGAGGGCGGAAGCCAGCATGATGTAATCGTCTCCTCCCTAGAATATTTCCTCTCAGTTTCCAGGGAGGGTGAAGTTGTTGGCAAAAATTTCAGATAAGTGCTCTCCTTAGGATCCACTCACTGGTGCTGGAGAACGTGTTCAGGCAGAGATGGACGCCATGGGGCCCAGCCCTGGCATGTGCCCTCAAAAGGTGGCATCTTAGTCTCCTTTGTTTACCCCACCCAACTTCCCACCCTTCTTCCTTTCCAGACTGAAAAAGGCACAGTCCACACGGACTCCAGAGGCCCCGCCCCTTGGCTTTGCATCTGCCCTCGGAAACAGTCTGCAGCCACAGAGCAAATGCAATGTTCTTTTTTTTTTTTTTTTTACTGGACTATAGTTGATTTATAATGTTGTGTTAGTTGCAGGTGTACAACAAAGTGAATCAGCCATGTATATACATATGCTCACTCTTATTTTAGACTCTTTTCCCATATAAGTCATCACGGAATATTGAGTAGAGTTCCCTGTGCTATACAATAGGTCCTTATTAGTTATCTATTTTATATATAGTAATGCATATGTACCTGCTCAGTCACATCCAACTCTGCGACCCTGTGGACTGTAGCCTACCAAGCTCCTCTGTCCATGGGATTTCCCAGGCAAGAATACTGGAGCGGTTGCCATTTCCTTCTCCAGGGTCTTCTCCCCTATCCAGAGATTGAATTCAAGTCTCCTGCAGTGCAGGAGGATTCTTCACCACTGAGCCACCAGAGAAGCCCTGTAGTAGTGTGTGTATGTTAATTCCAACCTCCCAATTTAAACCACAAGTTTGTTTTCTACATTTGTGGCTTGATTTCTGTTTTGTAGATAAGTTCATTTGTACTGTCCCTTTTTTTGGTAAAAAAAAAAAGCAATTCCAATGTTCTTGTCTCAGGTCAGCTCAGATGGACCTAAATCAGCTGTCCTCAATGACTGCTTATGATATGCTTTTTCCTCTTAGATTTCTGTTCCTCCTGGACTGTAGAGCTTCAAAGTACAAACAAAAAAGACCGAATTTTATTCTGCCAGGTTTGATGGTAGTCACACCATAACTTCACTCAACATTCGCCTTCTAGTTATCAGATCAGACTGGTACGTGCGCTTTTTAAAATAATTTTGTTTATTATTGGTCGTGCTGGGTCTTTGTTACTGTGAGTGGGCTTTCTCTAGTTACAACACTCAGGCCTTCTCATTGCAGTGCCTTCTCCTGTTGCAGAGCATATGGGATCCTCCCAGATCAAGGGTCGAACCTGTGTCCCCCGCGTTGGCAGGCAGATTCTTAACCCCTGGGCCACCAGGGAAGCCTGCATGTGCATTTGTTATCTGGAACTTCATACAGTATTTTAAGTTTAGTACAGAAGGATTTGTTGCAGGGTGTGGTGCTGCTCTTGTTCGCTATTGAGTAGAAGTAGCAATCATTGGAAACCCCATTCATTTGCATTCCTTCTCTTAATAAGCATCTCTTGAGCACCACTGCATGCAGGGCCCTCTGCTGGACACCCATGGGGCACAGAGACACAACCTCCATCCTTCCAGAACTTAGCATTTCCTACTGAGAGCAAGCAAAGCAGAGTACAGGAAGGAGCCTGGGGTCCCGAGTGGTGTGTCCTATTGGTTCCGCAGAACTTAACACTGATTCAGCAAACAAGGCTGATGCTGACACAGGTACCTCTTTAACCATCGTAGAGGCCAGGCCCTGGAAAGCCCCAGGGCTTTAGAGCTCGCAGGCGTTGGTCCTCTGGTGTCTGCCAAAGGCCAACATAGTACATTTCAGGCTTGTGTGCTCTTTGGGCCTTTGAGCCCTAATGCAGTCATTTTAAATTCATGAGATGCAAAGGAGAAACAGCTGGTTCTCCAGCCTCATCAGGCCGGCCTGCACATTTGGGAAGAGATGGGAGGAGTCAGGCCTGAGTGGGGCTGAGAAAGTGATGATTCACCCTGAGCCGTTAGGTAGGGCAGGAAACAGATGATTCCGGGTGGGGCCTGCCTCCCCTGGTCGACAGGTTGCCTTAGGAACTTGGCAAGAGTTTAACTGCAGCTCTCTCTCCTTCTTGGGTTCTTCCTGGGAATTTGGGGAATGAAAGTTGAGCAATAGGATGAGGTAAGCTAGATAAACAGGAAGAAACTGTGGGCTCAGCCATCCCCTCTAAGTAACTGACAGCTAATTGGAACACTGTGGCGCCTCTCAGGGAGGTGAGAGGAGAGGAGAGGCAGAATACGGGACACAAGCAGTCCTTTCCACCCGGTTGGCTTTGGAGCTCAGAGCACCTGGTGAGAGCCCTGAAGTTTTCCAGGAACCGCTGGCAGCCTGGAGAGACCCTCTTGTGTGAGCTCTGCTGGGTGGAACCTCGGCTTGGCCATGGTGACCTTAGCTGACTTCCATTCTCTGCATCTCAAACATCCTCATTTGTAAAATAAGGTTAGTAATATAAGTCAGGGTTTCCCTGGTTGCTCAAGTGGTAAAAAATCCACCTGCCAATGCAGGAGACATAGTTTTGATCCCTGGTCCAGGAAGATCCCACATGCCACGAAGCAACTAAGCCCATGCGCCAGAACTACTGAGCCTGTGCTCTAGGGCCCAGGAGCCGCAGCCACTGAGCCCACGTCCACAACTCCTGCAGTCGCGCACCTAGAGCCTGTGCTCTGCAACAAGAGAAGCCGCTGCAATGAGAGCCTGCACTCCGAAACTAGGGGAAAACCTACATAGCAACAAAGACCCAGCACAGCCAAAAATAAATAAATTTTTAAAAATGGAAAGTTGAGTGAACTTAAATAGGTGAAAAGATCTTTCTCTGACTATATTGAAAAATAATAATTTAAGAACTTGTTCTGTTTGATGAAGAGGAAGTTTTCTCAGGTTAAAGATTACATCCATGTCTTGAGCTTTATTCCAGGGTGTTCCAAACAATCTGATTTCTGCCAGCACTTTCTTGGATGTGGTTCACTTGTCAAACATCCTGGGTAAATAGAGATGAGCCTTCCACCCATATCAGTGACAAAAACTGACTCTCATCCAGAGCACGGAGCTGGATTCTAGACAGGGGTTTTAAAACTGACATGAAGAGAAAGTCAGTCCTCCGTGTCAACGCGCTTTTGTGAGAAATGAGTCGATGCTCTTAATTGCCTTTTTAAAACCTTTTTATCGGAATATAGTTGATTTACAATGTTATGTTAGTTTCACATGTACAGCAGAGTAAATCAGTTATGTATGTATGTATGTTAGTCGCTCAGTCGTGTCTGACTCTTTGCGACCCCATAGATTTGTCCACGGGATTCTCCAGGCAAGAGTACTGGAGTGGGTTGCCATTTCCTTAAATCCATCCTTTTTCAGATTCTGTTCCTATGCAGGTTGTTATAGAATATTGAGTAGATTTCTCTTCCCTGCCTTTGATGTTACATGTAACAGATTAATTTCAATGGTCCCCAAGTTACTGTAGTGACTTTAGAAAGGACATGGCATATTTGTTGACACTTTGCATTTTTTACATGTGAATATTTGGAACTATCAATAACACTATACATAGGTAAAGAGCTTTTGTAGTGGCTCTAGTTTTATGTTTTATATATATAACTACAGTTATGAGAAATCCCTACTTCAAAAAAGAATATCAATTTGAATTTATTAAATATTATGTTCTTAATGCTTCCCTTTTATGTGAGTAGGAAGTACTTTCTATATCCACATTGTTTTTATTCATCATATTATAGGAATGAGATATATTGAGAGACTACCCAATATATACCCTTACACTATGCTACCAAGATATGTGTGTTGAAACGAACGTGTATTGAATAAGAATGATTCCAATGAATGCATATAGTCGTAACCACTGGGCCGCCAGGGAATTCCGCCCACCCCAACACACTCTTTTTTTTTTAAGAATGATTCAGTTCTTATCCAAGGACAAAACTGAGTTTCCTGCTATAGTGAGTAGTGAAAGCGGACCTTTACAATCAACAGTCACATAGAAATTAAAGTGGGATTAAACATTAAATGCCTTAGACAATGGACTCTAAAATATAGGAATCTTGGACATCTTATTTATTATAACATAGGACTTACTAGATTAATTCTCAGATGAGGAAGGGTTCTAGTGGGCCAAGGAATAAAGGTGTATTTGGCAACCCACTCTAGTATTCTTGCCTGGGAAATCCCATGGACGGAGGAGCCGGGTGGGCTACAGTCCATGAGGTGGCAAGAGTCAGAGATGACTTAGAGACTAAACCACCACCACCACCACCACCCTTTAATTTCCCTTTCTAGCTGTCTCTGTACTTTAACTATTAGAAACATTTTCTTTATTTCTTTGTGTATCCCCTGTTTTCTTCCACTGGAAAAATATCTCCCTTTAACTGGTCATCAGAGGTACCCATGCAGGATGTGGTGGAGACACCAAACAACACACACAGGGTTCCTTCCCACAGGCAACTTAGACTGTAGCTGGGGAGACAATCCCACATGGACAAAGCGATGAGCAGAAGAAACGAATGATTGAAAGCCACTCGTCAGTCACCAAAAAAAAAAAGCTAGTGTTTGACTTCAAGAAGGAAAGGGGAATTAAAGAAAAATCTCAATGAGGATTCATTGCAGGAAGAGGGACTCCTTCTGGGACCCAAGAGTGGGCTCTTGTCTAATACTCGGAGATGAATTTTACAAGGAGACATACATCCTGACAAAGCAAAAGACTTTATTGGGAAGGGGCATCTGGGGCAGAGAGCAACAGAGTAAGAGAACCCAGGAGGACTGCTCTGCCACATGGCTTGAAGTCTCAGGGTTTATGGTCACGGGGTTAGTTTCCAGGTGGTCACTTGGCCAATCAGCTTGCTTGGCCCATATCTGTTGACTCAGGGTCCTTCCTGGTGGTACCTCCGTCTCTCAGCCAAGATGGATTCCAGCGGGAGGGTTTCTGGGAGGTTAGGGCAGGACACATCGTCTCCTCCCTTGTCCTTTTGCTCCCTCCCAAACTCTTCCAGTTAGTTTTCGGTGGCAACACCATGTTCTTTATCAGGACTTCCTGATGTGAGACAACTCTTGCAAGCGATTATCATCATGCCTGGCCAAGGTGGGCAGTTTCGGTCAACAGTTCCCTCACAGATTCACGATGTAAACTAAAGGCTGGAAAATAACTGCGGAAAACCAGGCCAACATACTGAGCATCCTGGGAGAGTTTATTTGGCAATAATAGCTCATTTAGGCAAAAGCAGTCTGGTACACAGGTCACAAATGTGAGTGCTCCTGAAATGCCCTTGACAAAGCTCATTATTGTACATATACTGGGTATGGACAGGCTAGTTCTGGCTCTTCAGTGGTACTAGGACCTACACATGACAACCTGGATATGTTCTGGATAGAAGAGACAGAGGAGTGTATATAGGGATCACAAACTCAGGAGTAACACAAGAATCTGAGATCTGGTGCTTGGACCTGAATCAGACAGAGCTGGGTCATCAGGATCTCATCCAAGCTCTTCTGTGTTCTTTGAAGCTGCAAGTTCCTTTCATTTCATTAATTGCCTCTCAGAGAAAGCAGTGGGTAATGTTCGGTCAGGTCCAAGTAAGGGTACTTCTTTGACTGTCAGCCTTGAGGGAAAAGTTGGATTAAACCTATGGTGGTTTTATATAGTACTTTTTGGGAGTTATATCTTGGCATTGTGAGTTGCATTCTTGATAAAGCCTGTTCTCAAAAGCATGTTGCTGAGGTTGAGAAGAAGGCAAGAAATAAAAGCCAAGGAACAGTTAAGTTCTTAGGAAATGCCACCGGAGCTGAAGAATAAGAAACAAGAGTGTGGCCTTGAGGACTTCCCTGGCGGTCCAGGGGTTAGCATTTCAGCTTCCTGTTCAGGGGGTGCAGTTCCTCCCCTGGTCAGAGCTATGATCCAACATGCCAAAAACCAAAGCATAAAACCAGAAACAATATTGTAACAAATTCAGTAAAGATCCACATTAAAAAAAAAAAAGTGTAGCCTTGACAGATAATTAAACCTTTGAGAATAAACAAGACAAAAATACTATGTACACTGAAGAATTTTTTTTTTTAATTCATGGCTATATGTTAATGAGATCAAATAGAAAATAACTCATGGTGAGATCTGCAATAGCAGAGATAAGATACAAAAACATGTTCTTCAATTCTTCAAGTCTGAGAACTAAGGGGAGATTGTGTCTGCATGGCCACACAAACAGATTCGAAAGGTTAAACATTCACACAAACAATTACTTTCTTCATTTATGCAAAGGCCCAGATTGCTGCCTTTCCCACTACATTGGTGAATAGGGCTTTGTCTCAAGGATCCTTGAGATTCAGCCTTTGTTGAGAATCCCTGGGGGATGGGGAGGAGCAAGTAGGGGCAAGAGAGGAAGTATAAGGTAGTTTAGAATACAGATAATTTTTTTTAATGGAACAGATTTTTTTTTCTCTTCTTTAAGGTTTCTAATCAGTTGACTTTATTCTTTCCATTACATTTTTTAAAATTTTATGCTGAAGTACAGTTGATGTACAATGTTGGGGTTATTGTACATGGTTAATGTACATGGTCCTGATGTACAATGTTGTGTTAGTTTCAGATGTACAGCAAAGTGATTCAGTTATACACATACATGTATCCTTTTTCAGATTCTTTTCCCATAGAGGTTATTACAGAGTATTGAGTAGAATTCCCTGTGTTATACAATAGGTCCTTGTTGATTATTTATTTTATATATAATCAATTTGGGGTGGGGCACGCCACACCACTTTTGGAATCTTAGTTCCTGGACCAGGGATAGAACTTGAGCTCTTGGCAGTGAAATCGAGAAGTCCTCATCACCGGACCACCAGAAAATTCCCCAAAAGACAAGATAATTCTTAATGCAACTAACTGTTGTTTGTTAGAGTCCCAGGATGTGTCCCAAATTATGGATCCTGGCTCTGTGTGACCCCTAAGCTGAGAGCTCTCTGTGCACTGCCCACCCTTCCTGTACTGGGGCTACTTGTCACTCTGCAGTCCAGGGTCCAAGGCCTTGAGTGATCATTGTGATCCTCTAGCCAGCTAAACATGCCTGAAATGTGATTAAAGAGAAAAAAAGAAATAAAAAGACATCAGGATTAGGATTTCATTGTTGATTACTGAGAGAAAACGATGGTACTGGATTGGTTAGGAGTATGAGATCCCCAACTCAAACTAGCTAAAGCAGCATGATAAAGTTATTTCAGGATCTGTCTTTTTTTTTAGTCACTGAGTTGTGGCTAACTCTTTTACAACCCCATAGACTGTAGCGCACCAGGCTCCTCCGTCCATGGGGTTTCCCGTGCAAGAATACTGGAGTGGGTAGCCATTTCCTTCTCCGGGGGTCTTCCCAACCCAGGGATCAAACCCACGTTTCCCTCTTGGCAGGCAGATTCTTTACCACTGAGCCACCAAGGAAGCCCCTGGTTTGTCTTGGTGTCTAACAATTACAGTTAAATTGTGTTTTATCCCTAGAACCACACTTTCAATATCACTGTGCTGTGCAGAGAGAAAGTAAGCACTGTATAAACAAAACTGCAGCAAAGGGGCATTTATGTTTTAATTTGGTGGAGTTGGGGTTTTTTGTTACTTTGGTTGAATTACAGTCCTCCACTATTTAGAAAAGAACAAAAAGGAGCAGTTTCCTGATCCACCTGATAAAAACTTTTGGGCGTAGACTCTCTTTCATCGTCCATGGTATTGACTCTAAGAGTCAAAACATTAGGTTTAAATAGAAAAGAATGTGTTGCAAAAAGGCAAACACGGTTCTAATTTTTAAAAAATGAAACCTGAAAGCAGGACTTGAAAGAGAGTCTGAGTATAAAGTTCTATGTGTAAAGCATGTTTATTGAATTTGTATTCTTTATTTTATTTTTTGTTTGGGCAAGAAGCAATCCAGATTTCTCTTCAGAATATGAGCTGTGACATCATTATTATTACAGGTGGACTTTGCATTCTCTTTCCCCATTAACAAGCAGTCTTGTTTTCTGAATGGTTATAACTTATTTACATAGAGAAGAAGTTTTGCAGAAACTTTTGCTTACCAAGATGGGCTTCTCAGGTGGCACAGTAGTAAAGAATCTAAAGAATCCTCCTGCCAAGCAGGAGAAGTAGATTCGATCCCTGGGGTGGGAAGATTCCCTGAGGGAGGAAATGGCTACCCACCCCAGTATTCTTGCCTGGAAACTCCGTGGACTTCCAGAGGAGCCTGGTGGACCACAGTCCATGGGGTCGAAAAGAGTCGGACACAACTGAGCGACTGAGTGTGCATGTGTAGCTGCTCACCAAGCAGAGCTCAAGAGTACTTCACACTGTATTTCTGGAATTCTCTTTTTTTTGGCTGCTCCATGTGCCCCCTACAGTGGAAACATGGAAATTTTGAAAGATAAACAGAAGTAGAAAGAGTAGAGTAGTAGTTTAGTTCAGTTCAGTTCAGTCGCTCAGTCGTGTCCGACTCCCCACGACCCCATGAATCGCAGCACGCCAGGCCTCCCTGTCCATCACCATCTCCTGGAGTTCACTTAAACTCATGTGCATCAAGTTGGTGATGCCATCCAGCCATCTCATCCTCTGTCATCCCCTTTTCCTCCTGCCCCCAATCCCTCCCAGCATCAGAGTCTTTTCCAATGAGTCAACTCTTTGCATGAGGTGGCCAAAGTACTGGAGTTTCAGCCTCAGCATCAGTCCTTCCAGTGGACACCCAGGACTGATCTCCTTCAGAATGGACTGGTTGGATCTCCTTGCAGTCCAAGGCACTCGCAAGAGTCTTCTCCAGCACCACAGTTCAAAAGCATCAGTTCTTCGGTGCTCAGCTTTCTTCACAGTCCAACTCTCACATCCATACATGACCACTGGAAAGACCATAGCCTTGACTAGATGGACCTTTGTTGGCAAAGTAATGTCTCTGCTTTTGAATATGCTATCTAGGTTGGTCATAACTTTTCTTCCAAGGAGTAAGCATCTTTTAATTTCATGGCTGCAGTCACCATCTGCAGTGATTTTGGAGCCCCAAAAAATAAAGTCTGATGCTGTTTCCCCATCTATTTCCTATGAAGTGAGGGGACCAGATGCCATGATCTTAGTTTTCTGAATGTTGAGCTTTAAGCCAACTTTTTCACTCTCCTCTTTCACTCTCATCAAGAGGCTTTTTAGTTCCTCTTTACTTTCTGCCATAAGGGTGGTGTCATCTGCATATCTGAGGTTATTGATAGTAGTAGTCTTTAAAACAGGTGTAGTAGTCTGCTCAGGCTGCCATAACAGAATACCATAGACTTGGCAGCCCAAACAGAAGAAACTCATTTTCTCACAGTCTTAGAGGCTGGAAATCTAAGGTCAAGGTACTGACAGGTTTGTTCCTGGTGGGGCCTCTCTCCCTGGCTTGCAGATGACCTCCCTTCTCACTGTGTCCTCACTTGACCTTCCTGCTGTTCTTCCTCATTTCTGGCATCTGCTCCTCTTCTTATAAGGACACTAGTCCTTCTAATGGGACCCCACCCTTATGACCCCATCTGATCTTAATTACCTCCTTAAAGTCTCTATCTCTGAATATTGGGTTGGCCAAAATGTTCGAGTTTTTCCATAACATCGTATGGAAAAACCCAAGGAACATTATGGCTAACCCAGTACATTCCTGTGGAGTTAGGGCTTCAAAACAGGGGTTTTTGGGGGGGAGGAGGGGACACAATTCAGTCCAAAATACAATGATTTTTTTAAAAAATATTTATTTATTTGGCTGTGCTGGGTCTTGGTTACAGCATGTGGGAGCCAGTTCCCAGACCAGGGATCGACCTGGCCCCCTGCATCAGGAACGCTGAGTCTTAGCCACTGGACTGCCAGGGAAGTCCCTACAATGATTTTTTAAATGTAAACACATTACCACAGTCACACCTGAAAGTGGTAACAGTAGAGGTTATGTGTTTTTATGCTGCGTATAAAGCTACAGGATATACAGGGAATACAGCTAATATTTAATACTAACTATAAATGGAATATCTGGACACAGAAATGGCAGTTACTCCAGTATTCTTGCCTGGAGAATCCCATTGACAGAGGAGGCTGGCAGGCTACTGTCCATAGGGTCGCAAAGAGTCAGACACAACTTAGCGACTAAACCAAACCTGAAATGGAATATAACCTTTAAAAATTGTGAATCACTATGCATGGGGTAACAGAGAATTGGACATGACTTAGCAACTAAACAACAACATGTTGTACACCTGAAACATATTATGTATCAACTCTACCTCAATTAAAAAAAAAATAGTAACAATAATCTCAAAATCAAATATTTAGTCAAAGTTCAACTTTTCCCAGTTGTCTTATGAATAGTTTTTAAAATAGCCTCAGAGTTTTAGCTCATGGATAGCCTATGAGAATATCTTGTTTTTAATCTAAAAATCCATCAAAAAGTATGCATTTATTGAACCCTTACTATGTACTCAGCATTGTTCTAAGCACAGCAAGGAGCTAAGTGCCCGTGTCGGGAAATGGTGGGAATGAGGCCAAGGATGCAGGTTGGGGCCTGATCATGGGAGATATTAAAACTCATAGCAGAGGAGTTTAAACTTTATTTGCTTGGAAATGGAGACCCCTTGAAGATTTCTGAATTTTGAGATAGGAAAACGAACTTCAGCTTCTCCCGCAAATTAACACAAGTGAAGTGAAGTGAAGTACCTCAGTCATGTCCGACTCTTTGCAACTCCGTGGACTGTAGCCTACCAAGCTCCTCCCTCCATGGGATTCTCCAGGCAAGAATACTGGAGTGGGTTGCCATTTCCTTCTCCAGGGATCTTCCTGACCCAGGGATCAAACCCGGCTTTCCTGCATTCCAGGCAGACGCTTTAACCTCTGAGCCACCAGGGAAGCCCTAAATTAACACACGATGGTGGCAATTTCATACGCCTCTCTTAACACCTAACTCCTAGGATGGGAGAGAGATTAAGTCAATGAGTGAGCATTCTATACAGACCTCAACTGTGATGATAAAAGTATAAAGATTAGTTTATAGAAATTTGCTTTTAATAGTCAACTGATGATAATACACATATTCTGCAAAGCAAGGGATATATATGGGGTTAACCAGAAAGTTCATTTGGTTTTTCTGTAAGATTTATGGAAAAATCCAAATGAATTTTCTAGCCAACCCAATACATATAGCTTATTTCAACACTCAATAAGAGGTTTTAATTAAAGGCTTTAAAATCATAAAGTAGATCAATAAGAGCATCCCTGATGGCCAGGAGAGATGGAGTGAAAGAAATTAACTATGAAGACTTAGACATTAGACATTTTCTAAATATACTTTGGTGAAGGACAGGGAAGCCTGATGTGCTGCAGTCCATGGGTTCACAAGGAGTCAGTCATGACTGAGTGACTGAACTGAACTGAAATATACCTTTAAGTTTTTTAATTGTATAAGTCTTGACCAATATTTTAAGATGGTGAAGGACAGGGAAGCCTGGCATGCTACAGTCCACGGGGTGGCAAAGAATCAGACATGATCAAGCAACTGAACAATAATAACCAATATTGTAAAAGCCAAGTATATCATCAAACACTATATAAGGGAAATTTAACTCTTGTTATTTTAAACTAAAGGGATTACAAAATAAACCTAAGACCTCATTAGAGGTCAAGTTTTCACAAAGATAGACAAATTGAGCTGTGGTTGGCAGGGACGCATGTGACAGAATTTTGAAACACTTGTAATCTATGAGTCAGTACTTCTGGAATGCTGGAGAAGAAAGAATGGCGGTAATCAATCCAAGAGGACAAAAAGGCATGTGCTCTGAGAGCTGTTCCAAGTCTATTTTAGCAAGTGCACATGTCTTCAAAATGAAGGATACTCTCCAAATGGTCTAATGGCATCTGGATCACATAGGGTTCTTTTAAAAGACTTACAAAAAAAAAAAAAGAACCCTATATGATCCAGATGCAAAGATACTGCAATATCTTTATTGCCGTAAAGCACATGACTCTAAATCACTGAAAAGGCAGAAGATAGCTCACAAACTATTTTTTTTAATGTTATTGAAGTATTGTTGATTTACAATGTTTTGTTACTTTCTTCTGCATAGCAAAGTAACTCAGTTAAGCCTATATATATGTATATGTACACACACATATATATTCTTTTTCATATTATTTTCCTTGATGAACTATCACAAGATACTGAATATAGTTCCCTGTGCTATACAGTAAGACCTTGTTGTTTATCCATATGTATAACTAGTATATGCATATACTAGTTAGCATCTGCTAATCCAAACTTCCATTCCATCCCTCTCCCACTTCCCCTCCTCTTGGCAACCATAAGTCTGTTCTCTATGTCTTTAACCCATAGGTGTGTTCATTTGTGTCACTGTTCAGATTCCACATATACGTGGTATCATATGGTATTTTTCTTTTTCAGATTTGCTTGGCTTAGTATGATAATCTCTAGGTCCATCCATGTTGCTGCAAGTGGCATTGTTTTATCGGTTTTAATGGCTGAGTAATATTCCACTGTATATATGTACCACTCCTCCTTCATCCATTCATCTGTCATTGGACATTTAGGTTGTTTCCATGTCTTGGATATTGTAAATAGTGCTGCTATGAACACAAGAGTGCATGTATCTTTTTGAATTAAAGTTTTGTTCATATATGTGCCCAGGAGTGGGATTGCTAGATCATATGGTAGCTCTATTCTTAGTTTCTTGAGAAACCTCCACACTGCTTATCCCATTGGTGCACCAACATACATTCCCACCAACAGTGTAGGAGGGTTCCCTTTTCTCCACATCCTCTCCAGCATTTATTATTTGTAGACTGTTTAATGATGCCCATTCTGACTCGTGTGAGGCGATACCTCATTTTGGTTTTGATTTGCATTTCTCTAATAATTAGCCATGTTGAGCATCTTTTCATGGAACACAAACTATTTTTGAAGTTAGTAGAAGACTGTGTTTTGTTTGGTGACTCACCAGAAGGATTCATAAGACTCAGTGGCAGGTCACACTTGTGACTAAAATTTGCTACAGCAAAGGATGCAGAGCAAAAGCAGCAGGAAACAGGTATGCACCCGTGTGTCCCGAGAGGTTCAGCACAAGCTTCTGATGTCATTCCTCGAAGGTCACACAGCATCACGTTCTCTCTGGTCGAGCTCTTTGGGATTATGTGGAATGTCCCTGTCCCTTTACAGGGGGCGGGTCACATAGGTACATTCTGCTGCACAACCAGCCATGACAACCAAAATCATGACTCATGATCACAGGTGCACATCATCACTCCAACAACAAACACTTTTTAATATTTATTTAATTTGATTTATTTGGCTGCATTGGGTCTTAGTTGTGGCACATGGGATCTCTGTTGTGATACATGGGCTAAAGAGCACCTGAGCTCACTAGTAGCAGCCCACGAGCTTAGTTGCCCCAAGGCATGTAGCATCTTAGTTCTGCAACCAGGGATCAAACCTGTGTTCCCTGCATTGGAAGGCAGATTCTTAACCACTGGGCCACCAGGGAAGTCCCCATCACTCTTGAGATTTTGCAAAGCAACCCTACAAGCCAGTCAGTAGAGCACAATCCATTGTTCCAAGTATCTGTAACTAAATTATCTACAGCTAACAGAAGGAAGATTCCAGGGGCCACATTCTGCCATGCTGGGCAAAGGTCAATCATGGCTCCTTTGGAGACATGGGAAGAGTTAGTGTACAGACTTGCTGTGAGAACTCTTCCATCAGTGATGTTTTGAAAAGAACCAAAGGGAGGAAGCCTGCAAAAAGGTATTACTCCTGAAAACATGCCTTATTCATCCACCACTCTGCCTTTCTCAAAGCTTCTCCCCCAGCAAGACTGTCCTCCACTTTCTCTCCTGTCCTTATTTCTAAATCCTATATATGTGCTCTTAAACTCCCAAGGCATTGGTTGATGACCCAGGGACCCAGTCCAGCTGGTAACCATCATTTATGCACTCAGGACCAGCAACATAATTTGTATGTTGTTCAAAAGTTGTTAAGAATTTCAATATAGTGACAGGAACCTCCCTGGTGGTCCAGTGGCTAAGACTCTGAGCTTCCAATACAGGGGAGCCTGGGTTCGATCCCTGGTCAGGGAACTAGATCCCGTGTGCCACAACTAAGAGTTCGAATGCTGCAACAAAGATCCCACATTCTGCAACTCAGACCCAGTGCAACCAAAAAATATTAAAGAAAAAAACAGGCAATGACAGAAAAGTATTAAACCAAGTGGCTTTTCCTAGCACAGAGCTCCAGGGAGCTATACTGGTTGCACACCCGTGAAGCTCGTCCTAAGTGCAATGATTATCTCCTGGAGGTTGACCTCTCCCAAGAGACCAAGTTACTGATCAAAGGTGTAGGGACTTCCCTGGTGGCCCAGTGGTTGAAACTCTGCATTTCCACTGCAGGGGATGTGGGTTCAAGCCCTGTTTGGGGAACTAAGGTCCACATACCATGCAGCCCCAAAAAACAAAAAAGACTCGGTGAGCCTAGAGTCAGGTAGGAAATGGGGCATTGCCTGGAAGCTGTGCATGATGCATTAACTTAGGGTGGTGGGGGTTTTTGGTGCATGTTAAGACAGCTAAGGGGTGGTGGAGAGTAGGCTTGCCGAGAAGTCAGAGTACCCATAATTCTGTTCTTCCCAAGCAGTGTGACTTTAGAAAGTCACTTAGTTTCCCAGCCTCCACTTCCTCCTCAATAAAACAGACTTGATAATGGCACTGACTTTATGGAGGCAATTGTGAATGTTGAAAGAGATAATGTACACAAAGGCACTTTGTAAGCTAAAGTACTGTGCAAATGTTATTAGCCTTCTCTCTGGAGCTATTTCCATCTAGATAACGAATATTGGTGTATGATTTCCTCTTCCTTGGACAGTACTGGAGACATGCTGGCAAATAGTTTTCTTTTTTATTTCTCTCTCTCCCTGTCTCATTTTTTATTGGCGTGTAGTTGATTTACAATGTTATGTTAGCTTCAGGTGTATAGCAAAGTAATTCAATTTTACATATACATATATCTGTTCTTTTTCAGATTCTTTTCCCATACAGGTCATTACAGAGTATTGAGTAGAGTTACCTGTGCCATACAGTAGGCCCTTATGAGTTATCTATTTTATATATAGTGGTATGTATATATCAATCCCAATCTCCCAATTTATCCCTCCCCCACTTCCATCTCTGGTAACCATATGATTGTTTTCTACATCTGTGACTCTATTTCTGTTTTGTAATTAAGTTCATTTGTACCATTTGCAAATACTTTTCTTTTCCAACTATTTTTCCCCAGAAAATAATGCTTCTGTCCTTACAGCATTACAACACAACCTTGTGTTCTGTTTACCCAAGTCACAAAATAAAGTTACACTTACGGTGGATATTTCAGGGGGGACTGATACGTCCATATCCTCCAGATTGAGTAACTCCTGTTCACGGCTAGTCTTACAGATTTTTTTGTTCGAATGGACTTCAAATTCAGAGAATGTCATTGTGAGAACTCGTCCCTAAATCATGGGTTTGTCACACTCTGTAATACCTGTCATTACCTATGTACGAAATGCATTTTGTCCTTGTTAATCCTTTAGCTTCTTAACTACTGCTCTGTAGTTAAGAAGATCTTGATAAATATTTGCTAAGTCAATGAATTAATGAAGGAATAAATGCAAGGAAGAGATCACTATCTGGAGATACCAAAGGATTCAATGCTGAAACTTGTTTCTGAAACAAACATGATTTCTTTGATGTCTGAGATACCAGTTCTTCTGCACATGTGCATGCTCATTCGTGTCTGTCTCTTTGCGACCCCATGGACTGTAGCCCGCCAGGCTCCTCTGTCCACAGAGTTCTCTAGGCAAGAATGCTGGAGTGGGTTACCATTTCCTTCCCAAGGGATTTTCCTGATTCAGGGATTGAACGCATGTCTCCTGCATGTCTCAGGCATTCCAGGCAATTTTTTTTTTTTAAACCACTGAGCCACCTGGGAATCCCACTAGTTCTACTTGCTCCCTGAAGACTTGGAGTGAATGGAAATACACCCCAGGAAGATGGGGTATTGATGGGGTATTGATCCCAGGAAAGATGGGGCACTAGTGAAAGCAGCTGCCTGAACTCCTGCTTTCCCCTGATGGGAAATTAGCTCCCACGGGTCCTGAGTCTGTTTCAGGGTGGTCTAAGGGGTCCTCCCCAGGCCAGGTGTGGGTGCTGATCCCTCCAGGAAGGGCCTGTCTGGCTGTCTGTGGTCCTCTCACTTCCTGACTTTGCTTTTCATTTTCCATCTCCCCTTTCTTTTTCCTCCAACTATTTAACAAACACACAATCAGGGCCACTGCAGATTCAAACAGTGAGTCATCACGAGGGCTGACCCTGTTGTCACAGAACAACTGATGAGCTGAACTGGTCCTCATAGGGTACCACACTGCAGCCTTGGCTCTGAAAGACTAGGCTAGGTTTTGGAGGTGGCCTAGAGGAAAGAAACAAATGGTTCTCCTCTCCAAACCTCTATTTCCTATACCTATTTGGGCCAGGAGTATCATAAAGACTTAATAAATGTGTTGACAAGCTGAGTAGCACTTTCTTCTCTGGGCAACTCACAGAAATGGAAACTCACAGTTGAGAATGTGGCTGTGCTCTCAGTTAAGTCGCTTGGCCTGAATGTTGGGAAACTACCCAAGAAATGCCAATAGAAGTAAACTGCCTGCTCTGAAAATGGAAGCGTTCAGTTTATAATGTTATGAAAGAGACATGTGAATGATTCAGGGCACTCAGCCTTTGGATGATTTCAGTTCAGTTCAGTTCAGTTCAGTCGCTCAGTTGTGTCCGACTCTTTGCGACCCCATGAATCACAGCACACCAGGCCTCCCTGTCCATCACCAACTCTCGGAGTTCACTCAAACTCATGTGCATTGAGTCAGTGGTGCCTCTCACCCTCTGTCATCCCCTTCTCCTCCTGCCCCCAGTCCCTCCCAGCATCAGGGTCTTTTCCAGTGAGTCAACTCTTCACATGAGGTGGTCAAAGTATTGGAGTTTCAGCCTCAGCATCAGTCCTTCCAGTGAACACCCAGGACTGATCTCCTTCAGAATGGACTGATTGGATCTCCTTGCAGTCCAAGGCACTCGCAAGAGTCTTCTCCAGCACCACAGTTCAAAAGTATCAGTTGTTCGGCACTCAGCTTTCTTCACAGTCCAACTCTCACATCCATACATGACCACGGGAAAAACCATAGCCTTGACTAGACGGACCTTTGTTGGCAAAGTAATGTCTCTGCTTTTGAATATGCTATCTAGGTTGGTCATAACTTTCCTTCCAAGGAGTAAGCATCTTTTAATTTCATGGCTGCAATCACCATCTGCAGTGATTTTGGAGCCCCAAAAAATAAAGTCTGATGCTGTTTCCACTGTTTCCCCATCTATTTCCCATGGATGATTTAAGAAACCCCAAATTATGATGACGCAAAGCCCTTGAAGAATTGAGAGTCATCTGAAAAAACCTTCGAGCAAGCTAAAATTTTTATGACTTGTGCTCCCAAGGTCCCTGGAAAACAGAGTGAAAATCATTTAAGTTTGGGTACTGTAACTCTGACAGCACTCATGATTTTGGAAATGATCTATAGCCCTAGAAAGTTCAGAATGCTTCAGTTATAGTACTAATTAAATAGAGTAATAAGCCAAAACAGATGATTCTGGAAGAGCTAATGTTCCCCAGGAGTGGTTTTGGTGAATTGAATTTCAGCAGTTAGAATGAGATTGTCCCTGTTTCGAAGGAGTGGCCTTTCTTAGCTATGCAAAGATGAAACTCCCTGTTGATAAGAAAAAGAGATTATAGTAACATATATTGAGATGGAAAAATCAGCATGAACTCTGGCTTTAGAGAAGCCCCCATGTGCTGCAACGAAGACCCAGCACAGCCAAAATAATAACAAAAAAATACATACATTTTCTAGTTCTTTCACAATTAAATTTGGCCCCACAACAATGGCAGCATATTTATTTTCTTATTATAACTGTTGGTACCTAATATTATTCTCTACTATTAGAAGAAAAGAATCCTGGAGATACCTGATTCCATGTCTTGGGACAAGAAAAATCAGGATGGGTTTGGAACATCATGTTTTGCCAGAAAGCAAGAATGCCTTCAAGGAGGCTAGAAACACAGCTAAAGGGCAAAGCAACTTGCTTTAAAGAGTCTCCCACTGTGAAAAGAGCCTCGGAACAACACATGTTATTGTTAATGCAGTTAGGACAAGCTGAATCAAGAAAGACCATCCAGTTTAGGACACCCCCAAAGAAACAGCAACATAAACTACGCAAAAGGTCATTGTGGCGCACTTTCAAAGGAATAGGTGGTTGCTTTTTATGGCTTGGCCAACAGGAAGAAAGGCAATTCTATGTTCAGAAGTACCTCCTTCACTCAGAGATAAATAAAGCCGTCTCTTAGCAGCTCTAAGTGACACCTCACCCTGACTGGTGGTGGCAATAGGGCGGAAGTGACCTGTTTCTCCTCGAGGTCAACTCGACGTGTCTTTAAGATAGTGGGAAAGTGCCAACCTCGGTGCAACTTGAAGGTGGGTGCTGGAGAAAGGGGTGAGGCACGTGCGGCTGGCACAAGATGTGGAGCGAAAGACCAGACCATCAGGTAATGTAGTAGGCGGAATCGTGTCCCTCTCAAATCCGTATATGAAGCCCTAACCCCCAGGGCATCACAATGTGACCGTATTTGGAGGTCAGGTCTTTAAAGAGTGATTAAGTTAAAATGCGGCCGTGAAAGTGGGCTCATATCAAATCTGGCTGCAGTTCTTATAAGAGGAAACGAGGACACACAGAGGGGCCCTGGGGGTGTGTGTACACAGAGGAAAAGCTATGTGAAGACACATTGAGAAGGTGGCTGTCTGCAAGCCAAGAAGAGGGGCCCCGGAAGAAGCCAACCCGCTGACACCTTGATCTTAAAATTTGAGTCTCCAGAACTGTGAGAAATAAGTCTCTGTTGTTTAAGCCTCCAGTCTGTGGTATTTTATTATCGTGGGAAACTAATACATGTAGGATTAGCTAACAGAGGGCTTCCAAGACCACAACACTTTAAAAATGAAGATGTATCATTTCATTGATGATACCATTTTTTAAATAAAATTAAAAAGGAGAAATCTAGAAAAATGGCATAGATAATCTTATTTGCAAAATAGAAATAGAGACACAGACTTAGAGAACAAACATATGGACACGAAGGTGGGAAGGGTGGGGTGGGTGGGATGAATTGGAGACTGGGATTGACACATATACACTATGGATACTATGTATAAAATAGATAACAAATGAGAACCTACTGTATAGTACAGGGAACTCTATTCAATGCTCTCTGGTGACCTAGATGGGAAGGAAGTTCAAAAGGGAGGGAGGGGATAGGTGTATATTGGGTTTCCCTGGTGGCTCAGATGGTAAAGAATCTTCTTGCAGTGTAGGAGACCTGGGTTCAATCCCTGCATTGGGAGGATCTCCTGGAGGAGGAAATGGAAATCCACTCCAGTACTCTTGCCTGGGAAATCCCATAGACAGAGGAACCTGGCAGGCTACAGTCCATGGTGTCATGAAGACTCAGACATGACTGAAGCGACTTAGCACGAATACACCTTCATAAAGGAAGATGTCTGCAAGGAAGTCCAGGTCACAGGAATCCAGGCAGGAACATGTGGGAATCGTAACGAAGAGCTGAGAGTTGAAATGGGTGACTTCGAACTGCACCAGAGACAGAGGATGGCGATTTAAATAGTTCTCATTCTCTAAGTGCACACATCCATTGTCTCTTTTAAACTTCCCAATCCCTGAGAAAGAGAGGGTGTCATCACTGCTTTCCAGAGAATTCACTCCAAGAAGTTAGGAAAGCCCTAGGAGCCTGGAGAGAGGTCTCAAATGGGCTGCTGTCAGGTATCAGGACTTTTTTCCTGTTAGAATTCTTTCCATTGATTTTCCTGTTTTATGATCTTCCTTGTCTATAATATTTTATATTGTAGAATGAGCTTTTGTATAAAATATAACAGGATTAGCTATCAGGCACTCTTCCATTTTAAAGTTTATAGACTGTAAATCTCAGAGATGAACAGCAAATTGTTCATCAATCTCCAGACCTAGACAATACACTTCACAATCACATGAAAGGAAAAGAAACCCCAAAACATTCCCAAGTCAGAAGTTTTGTAATGGCTTATTTTATTATTATTAATATTTGGCTTGCTGTGCAGCATGTGGGATCTTAGTTCCCTGACCAGGGATTGAACCCAGGTCCCCTGCATTGAAAGTTCAGAGTCTTAACCCCTGGACCTCCAGGGAAGTCTTCATAATGGTTTATTTTTTAAAATACCTGATTACTGAAGGCCATAGGTTTCATGCTTCTCTGTATCACCCATGGTGTCCAGCACCAGGCATTTTTCTTACCTGAAGTACAATTATTTCTTAGTTGATTGACCTTGACTAAAGTCTTTATTTATTTGATTTGGAAAAACATAAAGGCATTTCTCAAATTGGAGCTGACTTTAATAATACTACAGAAGTAATTTTTTTTTTATTTATAGATGCCACTGTAAGAAAGCTATTACAAACCTAGACAGCTTATTAAAGAGCAGAGACATTACTTTGCCAACAAACGGCCATCTAGTCCGAGTTATGCTTTTTCCATTATGTATGGGTGTGAGTTGGATCGTAAAGAAGGCTGAGTGCCTAAGAATTCATGCTTTCAAACTTCAGTGTTAGAGAAGATTCCTGAGAGTCCCTTGGACTGCAAGGAGATCAAACCAGTCAGTCCTAAAGGGAATCAACCCTGAATATTCACTGGAAGGACTGATACTGAGGCTGAAGCTCCAATACTTTGTCCACCTGATGGGAAGAGTAGACTTATTGGAAAAGACCCTGATGCTGGGAAAGATAGAAGGCAGGAGGAGAAGGGGATGACAGGAGATGAGATGGTTGGATGACATCACCTACACAATGGACAGGAGTTTGAGCAAACTCTGGCAGATAGTGAAGGACAGGGAAGCCTGATATGCTGCAGTCCACGGGGTCACAAGAGCTGGACACACCTGAGTGAATGAACAACAACTGTAAGAATGAACCATCTCATGAGAAATTCAACTTATTCCTCCTGTTCACATGTAACTGTACACACAAGACTGAAGGGATGACTTCTTACATGAATGTAGAATGGCACCAACTGGATGCCTATTTATGCAAGCATGTATTATAAAGCCTGCTTTCCTTACTAGATGGGAGAGTGTCTCTTATTTATGGTGTTCCTGACACGTTTAAATCAATAACCAGCTGTTGACAGAACGTGCTTGTTGCTACCTGATGACATGGGCATTTTGTATGTGATTTCGTTGAATTCTCTCAATAGCTCAAAAGGTACAAATCATTCTCATTGGACAGATGAGTAACCTCGAGAGCTGACTTATTAGAGATCATATAGAAAGTAATTAACTTCATCCAATAGGAGTTTGAAACCAGGGCTAGGGACTTTCCTGCTGGCCCGGTGGTTAAGAATCCGCCTTCCGATGCAGAGAACTTGGGTTCAATTCCTGGGTGACTAAGTCTTCATGCTGCAGCTAGAGAAACCCAAGCCATAACTTCTGAGCCCTCACATTCCAGAGCCCCACACCACAGCTAGAAAGAATCCCTTGTGCCCCAGTGAGCCAGCTCAAACCGCCCCCCCCCAAAAAAAAGAGAGAAAGCCTGGGCTCTCTCCATTGACTAAAAATCAGGGGACCTCCCAGGAACCACTTATGGACCTGGAGACATTATTAAACCCTCCACTCCTCCTCCCCTTCCCCTTGACCCCCTAAAAAAAGACCCACATACATACCATTTTCAATGTCCCACTCACTGGATGATAATTGTAATTTCATATTTAGATTTTCTTTTTTGTTGTTTTTTTAAAATTAATTTTTATTGGCGTACAGTTGATTCACAATGTTGTGTTAGCTTCCGCTGTACAGCAAAGCGAACCAGCTATACATATACACGGATCCACTCTTTCTTTAGATTCCTTTCCCATATAGCTCGCCACAGAGCACTGGGTTCCCTGTGCTATACAGTAGGTTCTCATTAGTTATCTATTTTATATATAGTAGTGTGTATATGTCAATCCGAGTTTATTCTCCCCACTTTCCACATTTAGATTTTCTTTAAGTCATGGGTTATAAACCAGCAGGCAACAGATGGAATCTGATCCAGTAACATATCTTGTTTAGCATGGTGATTTTTTAAAACTTGAGTTTGAATTTTTATACAACTTCCACTGGACCCTGTGGTCTCAGACTAGGCTGTTGTGCTCATTTGTGTTACATGTTAGAGGCAGCCCTATAGAATTTAAATTAAAACCGAGTCCCAGTTAAAGTGAAAATATGTCTGGGGTAGGCTAATACTTCCAACTGTTATTAATTCGTACCTTGTCGTGACTAAGTTTAAAGTCCTCTACTGAGGAGAGGTTTTGAAGGGAGAAGTGAGGATGGCAGGGTG
Source organism: Bubalus bubalis (assembly GCF_019923935.1). Taxonomy (NCBI): domain Eukaryota; kingdom Metazoa; phylum Chordata; class Mammalia; order Artiodactyla; family Bovidae; genus Bubalus; species Bubalus bubalis. Next base: position 50,533,368 of record NC_059170.1, on the reverse strand, counting down.
GGAAACCTCAGTTCTTCTGTACGTTCTTTTTTTCCTGTCTCTCCATCCACTCTACATCTCAAAGTTCTCCTTCTGCCTAAGTCTCAAGCACAAAGTCCTAGTCAATAGTTTCCCAATAGGTAGCATTCATTTTTCTGAAAAATTAACCACAATAACTAGACAATAAGTCAATAATATTCTGTAATAATCTGTGACTCAGCTATGCCCAGTGCCTCAACCTTTAATGTTCACTTCCTTTATACCAAAAAAGGAATAGTCTGAGCCTCCAGCAGAAGCCCAGTATTCTTACTATTAATAATAATTAACTTTTATTAAGGACTTATTACGTACCGGGTACTTTCATACTAGTTTAAACAAGAACCCACGGACACACATACACATCTGCATGAATAGTCAATCATTTTCAAGGACAGAAAAGAGCAAAAGCACATTTAAGTAAGAAACTGAAAATGGATCAAGGCAATCTCCTTTTCAGTGCAGTCAGGAAGCCCTGAAGGGGGCACCCTCACCCACCACAGCTTACGGACCCCAGCCTTCTGACCCAGCTGCTCACCGCCTGCAGCCAATGAAGAACCAACCAGCCCACCCCAACTTCCTCCTTCCCCAATAAGAGCAAGTCCCTCTCCAGTGTTTCCCCTCTTGCCTGTGGTTCACCATTACTTTCCATTACTTTACTTGTCCCAAATTGTGATTCTCTGCTATTCTTGAATAAACTCATTTTGCTGGTTATTTTACCAGCATGGCTCTTTTGCTCAACATTACATGATCTTAGGCCTTACAAGATCTCTTAATTTAGAAAAGAAGAGAAGCTAAAGGCAAAGCAGAAAAGGAAAGATACACCCATTTGAATGCAGAATTCTAAAGAATAGCAAGGAGAGATAAGAAAGCCGTCCTCAGTGATCAATGCAAAGAAAGAGAGGAAAACAATAGAATGGGAAAGACTAGTGATCTCTTCAAGAAAATTAGAGACACTAAGAGAACATTTCATGCAAAGATGGGCACAATAAAGGACAGAAATGGTATGGACCTAAGAGAAACAGAAGATATTAAGAAGAAGTGGCAAAAATAAATACAACTATACAAATAAGATCTCCATGACCCAGATAACCACGATGGTTTGATCACTCACCTAGAGCCAGACTTCCTGGAATGTGAAGTCAAGTGGGCCTTAGGAAGCATCACTACGAACAAAGCTAGTGGAGGTGATGGAATTCCAGTCGAGCTATTTCAAATCCTAAAAGATGATGCTGTGAAAGTGCTGCACTCAATATACCAGCAAATTTGGAAAACTCAGCAGTGGCCATAGAACTGGAAAAGGTCGGTTTTCATTCCAATCCCAAAGAAAGGCAATGCCAAAGAATGTTCAAACTACTGCACAATTGCCCTCATCTCATATGCTAGCAAAGTAATGCTCAAAATTCTCCAAACCAGGCTTCAACAGTACATGAACCGTGAACTTCCAGATGTTCAAGCTGGATTTAGGAAAGGCAGAAGAACCAGAGATCAAATTGCCAACATCTGTTGGATCACTGAAAAAGCAAGTGAGTTCCAGAAAAACATCTATTTCTCCTTTATTGACTCTGCCAAAGCCTTTGACTGTGTGGATCACAACAAACTGTGGAAAATTCTTCAAGAGATGGGAATATCAGACCACTTTACCTGCCTCCTGAGACATCGTGTGCAGGTCAAGAAGCAACAGTTAGAACCAGACATGAAACAACAGACTGCTTCCAAATCTGGAAAGGAGTACGTCAAGGCTGTATTGTCACCCTGCTTATTTAACTTATATGCAGAGTACATCCCGTGCAATGCTGGGCTGGATGAAGCAGAAGCTGGAATCAGATTGCTGGGAGAAATATCAATAACTTCAGATACACAGATGACACCACCCTTATGGCAGAAAGTGAAGAGGAACTAACGAGCCTCTCGATGAAAGTAAAAGAGGAGAGTGAAAAAGCTGGCTTAAAACATAACATTCAGAAAACTAGATCATAGCATCCGGTCCCATCACTCCATGGCAAATAGATGGGGAAACAATGGAAACAGTGGCAGACTTTATTTTGGGGGGCTCCAAAATCACTGCAGATGGTGACTGCAGCCATGAATTTAAAAGACACTTGCTCCTTGGAAGAAACCTTGCTCCTTGGAAAGACCAACCTAGACAGCATATTAAAAAGCAGAGACATTACTTTGCAGACAAAGGTCCATCTAGTCCAAGCTATGGTTTTTCCAGTAGTCATGTATGGATGTGAGAGTTGGACTATAAAGACAGCTGAACACCAAAGAACTGATGATTTTGAACTGTGGTGTTGGAGAAGACTCTTGAGAGTCCCTTGGACTGTAAGGAGATCCAACCAGTCCATCCTAAAGGAAATCAGTCCTGAATATTCACTGGAAGGACTGATGCTGAAACTCCAATACTTTGGCCACCTGATGTAAAGACCTGCCCTCATGGCAAAAGACCCTGATGCTGGGAAAGACTGAAGGCAGGAGGAGAAGGGGACGACAGAGGATGAGATGGTTGGATGGCATCACTGACTCGATGGACATGAGTTTGAGCAAGCTCCATGATTTGGTGATGGACAGGGAAGCCTGGCATACTGCAGTTCATGGAGTCACAAAGAGTCGGACACGACTGAGCGAGTGAACTGAACATGATCTTAAAGAAATCATATTTCTTTATAGAAAAGAATGGAAGGGGACTTCCCTGGTGATTCAGTGGTTAAGACACCATGCTTCCAATGCAGGGGGCATGGGTTCCTTCCCTGGTGGGGGAACTAACATTCCACATGGCCCAGTCAAAAATTTTTTTTTAAAAAAGAAAAGAATGGAAGGACTCAGATTTGCAGGGATGTAATGCCCAGATGTTGGAAATACTACTCAGAACAGTGTAGTTCCTCATTATCTTGTATCTGTTTATTACAAAATAGGATCTTTCTTTACCAAAAAGTCCATTCACATGTGTTCCTAAGAACAGAGGAACAAGAGAATAGTCTGCCCTCAGAGATAAGTTCACGCCTCCTCCTTTGGCAACATGAAACTGAATCTTTGAAACTACAAATATCTCACTTGTAAAGATCCCAGGGACTCAGATAGTCAGAGTAAAGTTATCTGAACTCCTCTCCTTCCAGTTGATCTAGAATCAAGAGCCTAGGTTTGGGAGGAGCATAAGCTCTATTTACCTTGATCCAGCAAGACTTCAAGGTTCCAACTATTTGATTTTTCAGTCTTAATAGGAAATTACTTTAAATTTCAAAATTTCTTAGACATATAATTGAACATTTCAGTTGTGATAACTGCAAAACTATAACCTTACTATATAAAATGATAATAATTTTAAAAGTGTAGTGTTGCATTTAGGAAATAGTGTACTGATGCCTGCAATTTATTTGGAAGTACACCAAAGAGAAGATGGATCAATGGATAGTTGGATGGAGTAATGGACAGCTGGATGGATATGTGATAAAGTATAGCAAAGCATTAGTGAATGCAGAATCTCCATGATAGCTATGCCCCTGTTCACTATACAGTTCTTTTGACTTTGCTGTAAGTTATTTTTATTTTTTAGAATTCTCTTTAAATTAAAAAATTAAAACTGAAGGAATACACAAATAGATCAACAGAATGTTTAATCATAGAGAGCCCTGAAACATACCCAAGAGCATATAGGATCTTGGTGTATGACAGTAGCAATATGCAGCAGTGGGGAATAATTAACTAATAAATGGTCCTGCGAAAGGCAGTTGTCCATAAAAAAAAATGGATCCCTACCTCAATTATCCCCATGGTCTAGTATTTTGCACTGAACTGCTTCAGGTCTATTTTTTTTTCTTTTTCCTCTCTCTGTTGTAACTCCAGGGCCTGGTATCTACGAGGTGGAGAGTAAATCTTTGTTGAATGAAGACCTTGGTCCTAGGAGATATGCTGGAGGTTGGAGGATGTCTGTAATCCATTCTGTGCCCGAGGGTTGGAGCCAGGAAACTCAGGCTCGAGTCCACCGTCTTTTCTGTTTGCCATCACCTGAGCTAAAGCAACTGTGATGCTGAGTCCAGATTGCAAATAAACACACAGCAATGAGTGATGCGAGGTTGCCCTGACTTCATTCAGTGACTGAAAGAGCTCCCTTGAAGATGTGCAGTGACAGACTGTTACTGGCTGTTTGCTTTTCCAGAGATTATTAAGGGGGTTCCCCTGGTGGCTCAGTGGTAAAGAATCCACCTGCCACTGCAGGAGATGTAGGTTTGATCCCCGGGTGGAGAAGATCCCCTGGAGAAGGAAATGGCAACCCTGTCCAGTATTCTTTTTTTTTTAATTATTTATTTATTTTTGGTTGCACTCGGTCTTTGTTGCTGTGGAGGCTTTTTCTAGTTGCGGTGAGCAGAGGCTACTCTAGTTGAGATGCGCAGGCTTCTCCTGTTGTAGAGCATAGGATCTAGGCGTGCACGCTTCAGCAGCTGCAGCTGCTGGACTTGGTTGCTCTGAGGCATGCGGAATTTTCCCGGACCGGGGATTGAACCCGTGTCCCCTGCACTGGCAGGCAGACTCTTATCCACTGTACCACCAGGAAAGTCCTCCAATCCAGTATTCTTGCCTGGGAAATCCCATGGGCAGAGGAGCCTGGTGGGCTACAGTCCCTGGAGTCACAAAAGAGCTGGACATGATTTAGTGACTAAAGAACAACAGCAAGGTTATTAAAAGAGGGGACAGGGGACTAGGATTTGAGGTGGGAGTAAGGAGGCAATAATAATGTAGAAATAAATGATGGACCTCAAGTCCATCATATATATATATCACAAATACATGTATATTTGTGATATATATATATGATACAAAATATATATCACAAATACATGTATTATAGATGTATGTATATATGTTCACATGTTACATATGTATGTGCGTGTGTGAGCATGTACGGTAGCGGGATTTCCCTGGTGGTCCAGCGGTTGGGACTCTGCACTTTCACTGCAGGTGGCAGCAGTTTGATCCCTGGTTGGGGAACAAAGATCTTGCCATGCAGTTCAGCCAAAAAATAATTTAAAAAAAATTTTTTTTAAGAGAGAGAGATAGCAGAGAGTTCTACATGAGCTTGGCTAGATCTTGCACACCTTTTCCTTATAGGCCTAAAAAAGCAGAGCAAGTTATTTTACAGTGAGTCCAATTTGGCAGAAAATACGTTGAACTACTTTCATCTGTTGATTTGAAGATTCTGTAGTCAGGACACATGTTGTACTCTGATGCCAATAAGTCACGCACTTGTTCCCAGCCCGCCAGTGGTAAAATGGAAAAGCTGCGTGTGTAGTATTTCTCTGCCTTTTCATTATTTTTTTTTAAACTTATTGTGTTTGAGGTCTCCTTTTCCCAGGCTTCAAGGAAAGTTGAATTCTTTCCTTGAAGAAAGTTGAATTCATTCTTCCTTTTGGTTTCTGCCCTCCTAAGGTTGGTCCAGTGGTTTGTGTAAGCTTTGTACAGGGTGAGATCTGTGTTGAGTTTTTGCTTGTTTGCCTTTCCTCTGATGCGCAAGGCTGTGTGAGGTGGTAATCCTGTCTGCTGATGATTTGGTTTGTATTTTGGTTTTGTTGTTTAGAGGCGGCATCCTGCACAGGGTGCTACTGGTGGTTGGATGATGCCGGGTCTTGTATTCAAGTGGTTTCCTTTGAGTGAGTTCTCACTCTCTGATACTCCCTAGGGTCAGTTCTCTGGTAGCCTAGGGTCTTGAAGTCAGTGCTCCCACTCCAAAGGCTCAGGGCTTGATCTCTTCCTAGGATGTCCTCCAACACTGTGCCGATCTCTAGACCTGCTGTGGGGGCAGCTCAGATTCTAATCTGGTCCTACTCCTGTGTGTTCTTGCCTCCAATGTCCACAGCTATCAGAACTAGTCGTTTTCTTTTGTGGGAGCTCTCAATGGCATTTTATATATTCCATAGACACAGAGTCTGCCTAGTTGATCGTGTGGATTTAATCTGCACCTTTACAGCTGGTGGGAAGGTTTTGGGGCTTCTTCCTTAGCCACACTGGCCTTGGGTTTCAACTGTGGCTCTGTTTCCACTTCTACATGTGGGTTGTCCACTGGGGTTTGGCTTGTGAGGCTCTGCCCTGGAGGGCTTGGGTGTGCCCCTGTGAGGGCCAGGTGTGGAGGTGGTGCAGCTGCTTGGGTCACAGGGGTTCTGGCAGCACCAGGTACTCAGGGGGGTTGGTAGCTAGGGCAGCAGGAAATATAGTGCTCTAGGAGGGTGTGGCCACCAGTATTGGCCAATACGCTCCAGTGTTCTTGCCTGGAGAAACCCCCTCCCTGACAGAGAAGCCAGGCAGGCCACAGTCTGTGGGGTTGCAAAGAGTTGGATATGACCGAAGTGGCCCTGCACACATAGACGCAAGCCGTTTTGCCCGTGACAGCTGTGCCACCGCGTGTGAACTGTAGATCCCCTATTACGCCTTCCATTTTCACCTGCTAAATCAGTCAAAGCGTGTTTTGTTCCATTGTATGGTAAATGTTAATATTTACATTTTGGTGTCATCTCACATTTTGACAAGTCTTCTAAATTTTCAGAGGAATAACTCAAATAAAAGTGCTTTGTAGACCTTTGATTTTCCTTAGGTATAACATAAGTTCACATGGAAACCTGGCAACTATTCTCCGTATGTGAGTATTCTATAGACCGAGTATTACACTGACAACTAATATGAAAAATGCTTCCATAAAAAGAACAGAGCCGACTTTGTCTTTGCTTAAGTCAACCAAATATATCAGCACGGTTACTCTTCCCTTTATTTTAATACATACATCCAAATAACCTTTAGAGTAAAGCCAAGAAGATGAAGAGTTGCCAACAAAAAAAATGCTTAATGCCAGATTCCTCCTACCTAAAAATCTTTGTTTTTACTATTGATTTGAATGAAACACCCCATTTTCCTTCTAGTGGTTTCCTCATTCATCAATAGCTCTTTATCCTCATGAGCATGAGGGCTGAGTACAAACCACCTTTAGAAACTTTGAACAATCACGTCCATTTTAAAGTTGAATAAAAGGTTTGAAACCTAATAGGTTCATCTAGCCAACAAGCCATTATACACTATTTTACTGCCAGTTTTCTTTAATTATCACTCATACATGATATATTTACAGTTCTGGGAAATTACACCCATACATGATATATTTACAGTTCCAGGATCTTGAAAAAGACCATAACTCTTATAAAGATTGTGTTTATACAGCTTTGCCATTGTAAGTTACTTGATCACTTTGCCTGTTTGTACAGCTGAATCCCAAAGGTAGGACACTCCTGCAAAAGGCTTAACTGGAATGGACATGTTATACCATGGTTAGGATTAGGGTAGAGAAATGTCATTTTCTTGACTTAAAGATGCTCCTACGTTAAGCCTGTCTATAAATAAGATCCCTGTCTATAAATAAGATCCCTATGATAAAATATCAGATCCTTTGCATGGTAATTATCATACTTCAGGGCCTCCAAATTAAGAGAGAAAATTGCATTACCTTTCCAGATAGGCTCTGTCCTGACTTCTAGTCTTGTGGGGTGACAGTAAAGAACAGAACTGAAAGGCAGGTGGGCAGGAAATGTCTGAACTCTATGAAGGTATTCAGTGAGAATGGATTTCGAGTTGTCTGCCTTCCAGTTCTGTTATTCAGAGATTTGGTTTCTGTTGTGTTTTTGATAAAAGAGGAGTGGACGGAAAGGCATAGACTGACTGTTCTTACTGTATTTCTTTGCAGAAACAGACAGTATAAAGGCTTCCTAAGAGCCTTACAACATTGGTGTAGTGGATACTGTGAGGCGCCATTCAAGCTCCCAAGTTCCCCACTTTTGCCTGAGGCTGATGGCAGCTCACCATGTCTGCGGGAACTGCTCTCCACGGGGCAAGCAGTTTCATCTAAGATTAGGTTCCCTCCCCAGGGGCAGCCAGTATCCAATGATTGGCCCTTTATCTCAATTAGGACAACTCCCATGGATGGCTCTAGAGACTGTCATACAAGGTTCAGAAAAACAAATATCATATATTAATGCACACATGTGGAATCTAGGAAAATGGTACATATGAACTTATTTGCAAGGCAGAAACAGAGGCACAGATGTGGAGAACAAATGTATGGACACCAAGTGGGGAGGGGAGGGGGAGGTAGGGTGGATTGGGAGATTGGGATTGACATATATACGCTACCGATACTATGTACAATAAAATAGATAGCTAATGAGAACCTACTGCAGAGCTCAGAAAACTCTACTCAGTGCTCTGTGGTGACCTAAATGGGAAAGAAATCTAAGGAAGAGGGGATATATGTATATATACGGTTGATTTACTTTGCTGTACAGCAGAAACTAACACAACATTGTAAAGCAAGTATACTCCACTAATAAATAAATGTGTATGTGTGTGTGTGTTGCTCAGTCGTATCCGACTCTTTGTGACCCCATGAACTGTAGCCCACCAGGCTTCTCTGTCCATGGAATTCTGCAGGCAAGAATACTGGAGTGAATTGCCATTCCCTTCTCCAGAGGATCTTCCCGACCCAGGGATCGAACCCTGATCTCCTGCACTGCAGGCAGATTTTTTACTGTTTGAGCTACAGGGAAGTCCTAATAAATAAATCAATGATTTTTTTTAAAAAACCAACTCTGACAGGCCATCCCTGCTCCAGAGCTTTCCCATAAAATCAGTTGAGGCCTCTTTTGAGCCAGCATCACAGGTCAACTCTGCTTAACCCTTCTGTAAGCAGTGCTGTCGAGAGTACTCCCCGATTAACCCCCTGCAAGCAAATTTCGGCCTCAGAGACTTCCCCCCCTCAAACCCGACCTAAGACATAAAGCAAAATTCTTTGGCAGAATTAAAGATGACCATTTTTTATCTCATGGTAGATTATTGCTCAGTTAACCTGGCTTGAGCGAATGAACTGGCTACAGTTAAATTCCTGCTGGCTTTCCTGTGGATCAGTGTGTGGATCCTTTGGGGGTACAGACGTGGTTGTGTATATGTCCCTTTGAAAAGGAGTAAAAAAAATTTAAGCATAGTAGACTATATACAAGTCTGATATTTAAAAAGTAGAGTTAATATTTGTCAAATCATAGTAAATATATGAATGAATAGGAGAGACTCTTCAGTTTCTACTTTCTCAATTATGTATATTTTCCTTATAGCACAATACATTGTTAATACTGAGTGACTCTGAATAAGAATGAAACTTTGGGCATTGAAGACATGACCAAGATGTGCCTGGTCCTGTAGTGACGTAGATGAACCTAGAGTCAGTCATACAGAGTGAAGTAAGTCAGAAAGAGAAAAATAAATATTGTATATTAACACATATATATGGAATCTAGAAAAATTTTACAGGTGAACCTATCTGCAGGGCAGGAATAGAGATGATGACATAGAGAACAGACTTTTGGACACAGAAGGGGAAGGAGAGGGTGGGATAAACTGAGAGAGTAGCATTGACATATATACATTGCTGCTGCTGCCTCTAAGTCATTTCAGTCATGTCTGACTCTGTGCGACCCCATAGATGGCAGCCCACCAGGCTCCCTTGTCCCTGGGATTCTCCAGGCAAGAACACTGGAGTGGGTTGCCATTTCCTTCTCCAATGCATGAAAGTGAAAAGTGAAAGTGAAGTTGATTAGTCATGTCCGACTCTTCGAGACCCCATGAACTGCAGCCTACCAGGCTCCTCCGTCCATGGGAGTTTCCAGGCAAGAGTACTGGAGTGGGGTGCCATTGCCTTCTCCAATATATACATTACTGTGCATAAAATAGATAGCTCGTGGGAAGCTGCTGTATAGCACAGGGAGCTCAGCTCAGTGCTCTGTAATGACCCAGAGGAGTGAGATGGGGAGAGTAGGAGGAAGACTCAAGAGACAGGGGACATATATATACTTACAGCTGATTAACGTTGTCGTACAGCAGAAACTAATACAACATTGTAAAGCAATTATGTGCTCAGTTGCTCAGTCATGGACTATAGCCTGCCAGGCTCCTCAGTCAGTGGAATTTTCCAGGCAAGAATACTGGAGCAAGTTGCCATTTCCTCCTCTAGGGGATCTTCGCAACCCAGGAACTGAACCCGAATCTCCTGTGTCTCCTGCATTGGCAGGCGGATTCTTTACCACTGTGCCACCTGGGAAGCCCAAAACAATTATACTCCAGTTTAAAAAAAAAAACACAAAAAACATAGACCTGGTCAAACCATGGTTTATCCAGCCCAATGTTCTAGAAGATTCTGTGAAAGATCTTGACAGTCATTCCTGACATTGACTTCAAAGTGTCAGGAAGTTTACCCCAAATATGTATCCTTTGTGCTGTCATGGCCCTGCTTTTACATAACCTATTTCTGTGATGTATACTTATTCTAAATCCCCCACTAGACTAGGACTTCCTCAGTGGGAAATTATTTACTTCTGTATCCCTCCCCTCTTAAGCACAGTAATTAATAGGCCCCTATTGAATTCCAGTTTCAATCAGCACAGGATTTATTAGCACTTATGAGATCCTGGGCACCAAGCTAAACATTGTTTGAGAAAATGAGTCACAGTTAACTACCACCCAGGAACTATTAAATACCTGGGCTTATAACACACTTAAACAGCTGAAGACCATTTGTTGTTGTTGCTTAGTCACTAAGTTGTGTTTGACTCTTTTTCAACCCCAGGGACTGTAGCCCACCAGGCTCCTCTGTCCATGGAACTACCAAGGCAAGCATACTGGAGTGAGTTGTCATTTCCTTCCCCAGGGAATGTTCCTGACCCAGGGATCGAACACTTGTCCCTGATTGGCGGGCAAATTCTTTACCACTGAGCCACTTGGAAGCCCTAGAGTCCATTTAATGGTGGCCAATTAAATATGGTAGGTGAAATATTCACAGTAGTCTTTGATTTCTCCTGATGCTCCAGTCAAGTAACAGTACAGAAATACAAAAACCCTAAAGCCACAAATGTAGAGAAAACTTGAGAAAAGATCATCAGCAAACAGGATTTCAGTGAAACGTTGGAAGTGTGTAACTGCCTAAAAAGCTGGAAGATGGCTAAAACCTAAGCTGCTGCTGCTGCTGTTAAGTCGCTTCAGTCATGTCCGACTCTGTGCGACCCCATAGACGGCAGCCCACCAGGCTCCCCCGTCCCTGGGATTCTCCAGGCAAGAACACTGGAGTGGGTTGCCATTTCCTTCTCCAATGCATGAAAGTGAAAAGTGAAAGTGAAGTCGCTCAGTCGTGTCCGACTCCTAGCGACCCCATGGACTGCAGCCTACCAGGCTCCTCCATCCATGGGATTTTTCCAGGCAAGAGTACTGGAGTGGGGTGCCATTGCCTTCTCCGAAAACCTAAGCTAGCAGGGCAGAAAGCCAAGAAGTCAGTCATTCTCCACACAGAATACTACCAGGAAGCTTGCAGACACAAGGAGGGAGGGCAGTAGGGTAGAGCTGAAAACAGGAAAATTTATTTGACAATTTATATAGGGATCTGTTAAAATGCAACTCCCCCAACCAAAGGGCCAGAAGATTGCAGCCTTCCCAACACAACAGAGGAAAGGAGGCTCACTGTGGAGAAATTGAACCAGGAAATCTGTGATTCGGGGACACCAGACTCAAGTGAAAAGAAGGGTGAGTCTGACTGAAAACAGGGAGACAAAATAAAGTCTACAAACTGAATGTTGACATCCCTCAAACTTACTCACCCTGATGAAAACTGGCCACCAAACTCATGTTGACCTCATAAGAAACTGGAGAATTCTTCTCTTAGGAAACCAGTCCAAGAGAAATGTCTACATTGGACTTCCCTAGTGCAGTGGATAAGAATCCGCCTGCCAGTGTAGGGAACACGGGTTTGATCCTGGTCAGGGAAGATTCCACACACCACAGAGTAACTAAAGCCTTTGCACCACAACTACTGAAGCCCATGCACCCCAACTAGAGAGCAGCCCCTTCTCTCTGCAACTAGAGAAAGACCCAGCAAAGCTGCCCCCCACCCCCCACAAAAAAAGAAATGTGTACGTAAAATGACAACTTAGAATTTTCCTGATGAAATAGGGCCTGCCCAATCCCACAGTGGTGAAAGCCACCAATCACCAAACTCTGCTCACGTGTACAGAGCTTCTGAGTGTTTCTCACTCAAACATATTAGGACACCAAGGGCCACCATATGTTTGAGAATATCCTCTAACATGATTGACAGGGACCAAAACAAATCACAGAGAATATTTAGAAAACCAAAAACAAAACAGGGTTTCAGAATAAGAGAAGATACTGTTCTATAAAGCAAGAACTGATTTCACTAAAAAATCCATTTAGAGAATAAAAATTCAGAAAATTATGTCTATATACATATATAACCAACAGAAGAGTTGAAAGTAAAGTTGAGAGACTCTCTCAAAAAGGAGAACAAAAACCAAGGAAATGGAAAATAGGAAAGAAAAGAGAAGTATAGATAAAATGATACTGAAAACTGCCTGAAAGAAAAATGCAGATCATGTGCAAATGATCAGGCTCAGGAAGAATCAGACTTCTCCACCACAACAGGAGCTAGAAGACAGTGGACAAATGCCTTCAAACTATCAAGAGTAGCTTGATTCTTCCAATGAAGATTTGGAATGCATCATCAGCAAACAACTTGGGGAAAAGTAAGGCAATTATTAACTCCAGGAACAACAAAAAGTTGTACAAGACAGGAAATGTAATAATGGTATACTACATGGCTAAGCTGTGAATAATGATTACTTAGAATGTAAACGTGGCCTACTAATTTTAAAATGGTGACAAATACATCGGAAAGATGAAAAGGAAGAAAATGTGTGTGTTGATTCTGATGAAGGGCAGTGTAAAGGAGTTAGAATTTCATTTAATAATAAAAAATAATAAACCAATAAACAACAGTAAAAGAATGTTATTTAGAAATATGAAGGGATTATCATACAAAGTAAGCCAAAGACAAATATCGTATGATATCACTTATATGTGGAGTCTTTAAAAAAAGATACGAGTGAACTTACTTACAAAACAGAAAGGGACTCACAGATATAGAGAACAAACTTAAAGTTACCAAAGGGGAAAGGGAGGGAGGAAGGTTAAATTAGGAGTTTGGAATTAACATATACACACTGCTATATATAAAATAGATAACCAATAACCAACAAGCGTCTGCTGTAAACACAGGGTATTATTGAGTACAAATACTCAATATTTAGTAATACTGTATAAGGGGAAAGAATCTACTTCCCTGATCAGGGATTGAACCCAGGCCCCTGCATTGGCAGCATGGAGTCTTAGCCACTGGACCACCAGGGAAGTCCCAGGAATCGGTATATATTGTTTCATTAAATATGAAACAAATTTTCCAATTGTTGTTCAGTCACTAACTTGTGTCTGCCTCTGATACCCCATGGACTGCAGCACACCAGCCTTCCCTGTCCTTCACTATCTCCCAGAATTTACTCAAACTCATGTCCACTGAGTCAGTAATGCCATCCAACCATCTCATCCTCTGTCGTGCCTGTCTCCTCCTGCCCTCACTCTTTCCCAGCATCAGGGTCTTTTCCAATGAATCAGGTCTTTGCATCAGGTGGCCAAAGTATTGGAGCTCCAGCTTCAGCATCAGTCCTTTCAATGAATATTCAGGACTGATTTCCTTTAGGATTGACTGGTTTGATCTCCTTGCTGTCCAAAGGACTCTCAAGAGTCTTCTCCAGCATGTCATAAACAGTGGTTATATTCTCAGACCCCCTCCAACTATTTAAAATTAATCTACAATGTAATCCAACCTAAATGCATCTGTTATACATAAGCAATATTTTATAATGGTCATCTGAGTTAAATTCACCCATTCCAGTCCATTTTAGTTCGCTCATTCCTAGAATGTCAACGTTCACTCTTGCCATCTCCTGTTTGACCACTTCCAATTTGCCTTGATTCATGGACCTGACATTCCAGGTTCCTATGCAATATTGCTCTTTACAGCATTGGACCTTGCTTCTATCATCAGTCACATCCACAACTGGGTATTGTTTTTGCTTTGGCTCCATCCCTTCATTCTTTCTGGAGTTATTTCTCCACTGATCTCCAGTAGCATATTGGGCACCTACTGACCTGGGGAGTTCATCTTTCAGTGTCTTATCTTTTTGCCTTTTCATACTGTTCATGGGGTTCTCAAGGCAAGAATACTGAAGTGGTTTGCCATTCCCTTCTCCAGTGGACCACATTCTGTCAGACCTCTCCACCATGACCCGCCCGTCTTGGGTGGCCCCATGGGCGTGGCTTTGTTTCATTGAGTTAGACAAGGCTGTGGTCCTAGTGTGATTAGATTGACTACTATGGGCAGGAATCCATTAGAAGAAATGGAGTAGCCATAATGGTCAACAAAAGAGTCCAAAATGCAGTACTTGGATGCAATCTCAAAAAAGACAAAATGATCTCTGTTCGTTTCCAAGGCAAATCATTCAATATCAGAGTAATCCAAGTCTATGCAATGCTGAAGAAACTGAGGTTGAACGGTTCTATGAAGACCTACAAGACTTTTTAGAACACCCCAAAAAAGATGTCCTTTTCATTATAGGGGACTGGAATACAAAAGTAGGAAGTCAAGAAACACCTGGAATAACAGGCAAATTTGGCCTTGGAATACAGAATGAAGCAGGGCAAAGGCAAATAGAATTTTGCCGAGAAAATGCACTGGTCATAGCAAACACCCTCTTCCAACAACACAAGAGAAGACTCTATACATGGACATCACCAGATGGTCAACACCGAAATCAGATTGATTATATTCTTTGCAGCCAAAGATGGAGAAGCTCTATACAGTCAACAAAAACAAGACCGGGAGCTGACTGTGGCTCAGATCATGAACTCCTTATTGCCAAATTCAGACTTAAATTGAAGAAAGTAGGGAAAACCACTAAAACATTCAGATATGACCTAAATCAAATCCCTTATTATTATACAGTGGAAGTGAGAAATAGATTTAAGGGACTAGATCTGATAGATAGAGTGCCTGATGAACTATGGACGGAGGTTCGTGACATTGTACAGGAGACAGGAATCAAGACCATCCCCATGGAAAAGAAATGCAAAAAAGCAAAATGGCTGTCTGAGGAGGCCTTACAAATAGCTGTGAAAAGAAGAGGAGTGAAAAGCAAAGGAAAAAAGGAAAGATATAAGCATCTGAATGCAGAGTTCCAAAGAATAGCAAGAAGAGATAAGAAAGCCTTCCTCAGCGATCAATGCAAAGAAATAGAGGAAAACAACAGAATGGGAAAGACTAGAGATCTCTTCAAGAAAATCAGAGATACCAAAGGAACATTTCATGCAAAGATGGGCTCGATAAAGGACAGAAATGGTATGGACCTAACAGAAGCAGACGATATTAAGAAGAGGTGGCAAGAATACACAGAAGAACTGTACAAAAAAGACCTTCACGACCCAGATAATCACAATGGTGTGATCACTCACCTACAGCCAGATATCCTGGAATGTGAAGTCAAGAGGGCCTTAGAAAGCATCACTACAAACAAAGCTAGTGGAGGTGATGGAATTCCAGTTGAGCTATTTCAAATCCTGAAAGATGATGCTGTGAAAGTGCTACACTCAATATGCCAGCAAATTTGGAAAACTCAGCAGTGACCACAGGACTGGCAAAGGTCAGTTTTCTTTCCAATCCCAAAGAAAGGCAATGCCAAAGAATGCTCAGACTACCGCACAATTGCACTCATCTCACACGCTAGTAAAGTAATGCTCAAAATTCTCCAAGCCAGGCTTCAGCAATATGTGAACCGTGAACTTTGTGATGTTCAAGCTGGTTTTAGAAAAGGCTGAGGAACCAGAGATCAAATTGCCAACATCCGCTGGATCATGGAAAAAGCAAGAGAGTTCCAGAAAAACATCCATTTCTGCTTTATTGACTATGCCAAAGCCTTTGACTGTGTGGATCACAATAAACTGTGGAAAATTCTAAAAGAGATGGGAATACCAGACCACCTGACCTGCCTCTTGAGAAACCTGTATGCAGGTCAGGAAGCAACAGTTAGAACTGGACAGGGAACAACAGACTGGTTCCACAGTGGAAAAGGAGTCCGTCAAGGCAGTATATTGTCACCCTGCTTATTTAAATTATATGCAGAGTACATCATGAGAAATGCTGGGCTGGAAGAAGCACAAGCTGGAATCAAGATTGCCAGGAGAAATATCAATAACCTCAGATATGCAGATGACATCCACCCTTATGGCAGAAAGTGAAGAGGAACTAAAAAGCCTCTTGATGAAAGGGAAAGAGGAGAGTGAAAAAGTTGGCTTAAAGCTCAACATTCAGAAAACGAAGATCATGGCATCTGGTCCCATCACTTCATGGGAAATAGATGGGGAAACAGTGGAAACAGTGTCAGGCTTTATTTTTGGGGGCTCCAAAATCACTGCAGATGATGACTGCAGCCATGAAATTAAAAGACACTTACTCCTTGGAAGGAAAGTTATGACCAACCTAGATAGCATATTCAAAAGCAGAGACATTACTTTGCCAACAAAGGTCCAACTAGTCAAGGCTATGGTTTTTCCAGTGGTCATGTATGGATGTGAGAGTTGGACTGTGAAGAAAGCTGAGCACTGAAGAATTGATGCTTTTGAGCTGTGGTGTTGGAGAAGACTCTTGAGAGTCCCTTGGACTGCAAGGAGATCCAACCAGTCCATTCTGAAGGAGATCAACCCTGGGATTTCTTTGGAAGGAATGATGCTAAAGCTGACACTCCAGTACTTTGGCCACCTCATGCGAAGAGTTGACTCATTGGAAAAGACTCTGATGCTGGGAGGGATTGAGGGCAGGAGGAGAAGGGGACGACAGAGGATGAGATGGCTGGATGGCATCACTGACTCGATGGACGTGAGTCTGAGTGAACTCCGGGAGTTGGTGATGGACAGGGAGACCTGGCGTGCTGCGATTCATGGGGTCGTGGGGAGTCGGACACGACTGAGCGACTGAACTGAACTGAACATTTTATAGGGCTATTTCCAGGAGATAAGTTTTAGGTTCCAAGCTGTAGGTAAATACTCCAGTTATCTTTTGCTATATAACAAGTTTTTGAAACTGAGTAGCTAAGGGACTTCTCTGGTAGCCCAGTGATTAAGAATCTGCCTTCCAGTGTGGGAGACATGAGTTTGATCCCTGTTAGGGAGCTAAGATCTCACATACAGTGGGGCAACTGACCCCATGTACCACAACTACTGAGTCTGAGGACCTCAAAGAAACATCCCACATGATGCAACGAAGATCCAGTACAGCCAAAAATAAATACTTTTTTAAAAATAAAATTGAGTAGCTTAAACAATAACCATTTTATTACATTTCATGATTTCATGGCTCAGGAATTTGGGCAGGCCTCAGCTGGGTGATTCTTCTGCTCCAAGGGTGCCAACTGGGATTACTCACTGGTACTCAACTGTCGAGTGTGCTGGTCTGGACAGTTCAAGGTTCCTCCCTTGTCTGATGCCTGGGTGGGGATGGCTGGAAGGTTGGGATCAGCTGGGTCTATTGACTCTGACATGGTACTCTCATCGTAATTGGTCTTCTCACATGGCATGTTAAAATTCCTCAAAAGAGTGTTTCAAGAGACCTAAGTGGAAGCTACAAGACTTCTCACCTAGTTTCAGATAGCATGTAGTATCATACTTCTACCACCTTGTGCTGGTTCCAAATGAGTTAAAAGACCTACCAAGATTCAAGAAGAGAGTGGGGACTTCCCTAGTGGTCAGTGGTTACAATCTGCCTTGTAATGCAGGAGACTTATATTCAATCCCTGGTCCGGGAACCAAGATCCTGCATGCTGCAGGGCAACGAAGCCCACATGCCACAACTAGAGAGTCTGTTCACCACAACGAAAGATCCCCATGATGCAACAAAGATCCTGAGTGCTGCAACTATAGACCTGAGATCCCCTGGAGGAGGGCATGGCAACCCACTCCAGTGTTCTTGCCTGGAGAGTCCCATGGACAGAGGAGCCTGGTGGGCTACAGTCTATAGGAGTCCACAGAGTCAGACATGACTGAACAACTTAGCACACATGCACAGCCAAATAAATAAGTAAATAGATTTAAAAAGATTCAAGGAAAATGGCTGCACAACAATGAGATACAAGTAGGCATGGTTCACTAGAGCACCATCTTTGGAGGCTACCTCCACAATGGAGATTTAATGTTCTAAATCTGTATAGGTGAAATACCACTCACATTTTCATAAGGAAAAAACTTATGTTAGTGAGTCTCAAACTGTACTCTCAAGGAAACCTACTGTCTCACTGCTCACGTTGAATAATGTTGATCTTTCATATATTTGGAAGAAAAACTGAGATGAATCATTTTTTAAAAATCAATCTTTTGTTTCCCTATGAAAATTTTACTTAAACCCTATTGTTTGATATTCCTCACTTGTGTGATGGAACAATTTTTTGAAATATTTTGTTTTTGGGAATTCCCTGGTGGTCCAGTGATTAAAACAGTGCGTTTACTGCCAAGACCCAGGTTCAGGCCCCTTGAGGAACTATTAATAAGACCCTGCAAGCCACTTGGTGTGGCAAAAGAACAAGAAAAAGAAACATTTTGTTTTTCACATAGCCTTTTTCTCCTTCCTGGTTCTGTGTGGAGTCAGGCTCTTTGCACTCACTCGCCTAGAAGAAGTGTGTGTGTCAGATTCAAAAGCAGAAAGCTCTTGCAGATACTTCCCTTTCTGGATTTTGTTTTCATAAAGCCTGAGCTTCCAGAATCTGTCATGCAGAAAGAGGAAAGAGGTGAGGGTTGAAAGGCAACTAAAGGATGTTCAACAGCAGAGCTTCCCAGAGCTTCACAACTTAGCCCTTCCATCCACCTGGTTTCTCTTACCAGACCTGTGAAACCTCCTGAGTCACTTCTTTGTATCCTCTACTCCATGGAGCAGTCTGAAAATCACAGCTCTAGAACAATCATTGCTCAGATCTTCTGAGTTGGGGAACAACTGGGGATGGTGGAATGGAAGTTGAGGAACTTCAGGTATACAGACTCCCATGTTTTTCTTCTGTAGATTTTTAAATATTATTTAATTGGAGGCTAATTACAATATTGTAGTGGTTTTTGCCATACATTGACATGAATCAGCCATGGGTGTACATATGTCCCCCATCCTGAACCCCACTCCCACCTCTGAGATGAAGAAAACAGTGGAGTTACAGGTGACTGGAACTGTTTAAGTTTGGAAGTATGGAAGAATGTTGATGCTGATCATCAAAAACGGAGAGCTGAGTAGTTGCACTCAGTATTGGCAGGGAGTAATTTCATCTTTGGAATACTAATAAATCTGAGGTTAAGGGAAAGTATCCTAAACAAGGTGGCCTGCACACAGCTGGAGAGATGGGAACGTCACTCAGGTGAAAAGCTCAGGGCTATAGAGAAGAGACACCAGCAGCTGTTGAAGAAGTGAGCTCCAACAGCAAAGAGCAGAAGACTGAGGACAGAACCTTAATGAGATCCTGCTACAAAGGTTGAAAACTGGTGACCCACTGGCTGCAACAACCTTCTTCTTTGACTATTGCCTTCTTACTGAAAACGTTGTTCTAATATCATAGACTGTCAGAAACTGCCACCCAAAGTTACATCAGTAAGAAGAGAACATTCCACCCTTACCTAAGAGTCTAAGACACAGAGAGGTAGCCTCAATTGATTCTCAAGCCAGGTGCAGAGCTGTGGAAAAGGGGTTTCTGGAGACAATACTCCACATCTATCTTAACTTTGTAGTTACAAGGAAACAAGACTTTTTGGGTCCACTTGTAGTCCAGATCTGGTATCACACAGCACTGCTTTGTTGGAACCAATCAAAATACAGATACATTTAAATTTACCTAAACTCCACACTTCCCCCAAAGCTTTGTAACAACTCCATCCTTTTCTGTGTTTGGTGAGATGTCCCAAGATGCCTAAGGTGTGAACTCTTCCCCCTTTGCTGTGGATCAATAAACCTGAATCTTAGACTCTGGATTCATTTCTGCAGGCATTAGCATGATCAGGGGAGGACAGAGAACAACTGGAGGCTCTCTCATAGTACATGTCTTTAGGATTGATTGGTTTGATCTTGCTGTCCAGCAGACTCTCAGAGTCTTCTCCAGTCAATCCTAAAGGAAATCAACCCTGAATATTCCTTGGAAGGACTAAAGCTGAAACTCTAAAATTTTGGCCACTTGATGTGACGAGCTGACTCATTGGAAAAGACCCTGATGCTGGGAAAGATTGAGGGCAGAAGGAGAAGGTAGCGAAAGAGGATATGGTGGGACAGCATTACTGATTCATTGGACATCAGTTTGAGCAAACTCCAGGAGGTAGTGAAGGACAGGGAAGGTTGGTGTGCTTCAGACTGTGGGGTTGCAGAGAGTCCCACACGGCTTAGCGACTGAACAATAGTACACGCCTCTATTTTTTTTTAATTGTTTATTTTTGGCCACACTGCAGCAGCATGTTGGGTGGGATCTTAGTTTCTCCAAGTGGGATGGAACCCTTGCCCCCTGCATTGCAAGGCGGATTCTTAACTACTGGATCACTAGGTAAGTCCTACTCTTCCATTTTACGAACAAAAATCGGGGACTAGGATTAGCGGTCCTAATTGTCTTTACAGTTTTTCTGTCTTCACACTCCAGATGTGGAGACTGATGAGTTCCATAGGATTATTACGGAGTCATTGGGACCGCCAATTCCCTGGGGGTCTTCTCCCACCTTACTCTACTGTTCCACATTTCTTCAGCACCTTTCCTTAGGCGAAACTTCCTTTTTCTTATTCCTGTTCCCCAACCCCCTCTCTTAGGAATGAGCAACCGTTTGAACCATAAACCACGTCCCGCCCTTCATTCAAATCTTCCTTTTTCTGGCAAAGCCCTCTAAAAAGGTGGGCTAGAAATCAATGTATCTCCAGACAAAACAGAAAGCAAACACGTCCTAACAGGAATATAGTTTTTTACTTAAACTACAACGTCAAGCACTTTTAACAAGGTCCCTTGTCCTCTACAGAAAAAAACGTTAGGGCACCGCTTAATTCCGTGGAATCCTCTGCGGGGTCGATAGCTCACTCTGCGCTTGCGCGTCCGGTAACTTGGCCCTGCAACCCCGGCGTGGAGCAGCGGCGCGGCCGCGGATTGGTTGCCGGGGCGCCGGTCATCCGCGCGTGCGCAGTTCTCCGTCCGCGCCGCCCATCCCGCCGCCCGTCCGCGGCCTCAGGAGTGGTCAGCCTGCAGCCGGCGAGCCGGCGAGCCGACAGCCGGGCAGGCCGAAGGTGGGCCCGGCCTGCTGTCTCCTAGGAAGAAAAAGGGGCTTGCGCTCCCGGTCTCCGGGATCCCTCAGCCCAGCAACCTGCCCCGCCAGTCAAGGGAGAAGCTGAGGAGCCGCCGCCATGGCTGCCATGATGGGTCGGAAGTGAGCCTGTGGGTGACCGTGCCGGCCCGGGCGCTGCCGCCCAGGTCCCGGCCGCCCCGCCGGGGAAGCGCGACGCCGCGGACCGCGGGCCCTCGGCCTTCGCCACGCTAGCCCCCTCGGCTCGGCCTACTTCCTCCAAGACTGAGCGGCGGGGAGTGGCTCCCGGCCTCGGGCCCCGGCAGCCGGGAAGATGGCGGACCCGGCCGAGTGCAACATCAAGGTGATGTGTCGCTTCAGACCGCTCAACGAGTCGGAGGTGAACCGCGGCGATAAGTACATCGCCAAGTTTCAGGGAGAAGACACGGTCATGATGGCGGTGAGTGCCCCTGTCCCCACCCAGGGCCCCTCCTTCGGGCCCGGCCGCTCCGGGAGTTGAGAGAAGTGGGGAGTGAGCGGAAAGCGAGTTTTGGGGCGCCCCAGCCTCCCCAGTGGGGTTCGACGGCCCAGGGGAGGGGCTCGGCGCCTCGTCGAGTACTCCGGGGTCGCCCCACCCCGGTCTGCAGCGCCGGGGACGGGAGGCACCCGCCCTGGGTCCCAGGCACTCCCTTACCTGGGGCGCGGGTGGAGCCGCCGGGGAACCAGTTGAGTGCTCGTTCGCCGGCTTTCTGTGCGCCTGCAGGTTCTGATGTAGATGCAGTCGGTGTGTCGGACCCCCTTCCCCTCAGATTTATCATTCATAAAATAGATCAGAGTTCGGCCGAGAACGTTGGGATCTGCCTTACCGAACCTTAATTA
The DNA here is from genome assembly GCF_019923935.1 of Bubalus bubalis. NCBI lineage: Eukaryota > Metazoa > Chordata > Mammalia > Artiodactyla > Bovidae > Bubalus > Bubalus bubalis. Next base: position 50,511,225 of record NC_059170.1, on the reverse strand, counting down.
GTAATGATATTTAGTCTTAAAAGAAATCTTAAATGTGCGTTAGACCGTCTTGTTTCCTCCGTGGGAGAAGGAAAACCGTAACAGCCGCAGTTAGGCTGGTACCCTTCATTGTTCACCCAACCCGCTTTTGAGTTTACAGTTACAAATGGCGAATCTAGGGCTGTAAAAAGTAGTTTTCTTTTGAAATCGGAGTGCTCGATTTTGTCTCACCCACCAGCGGATCTCGCCGATCAACGTTGGGTTAAATAAGTGCCCAGAGAGACTAACTGGGTTTTATGGGGTAGCACTCCGGGAAAGAGTGTTAACTTTTCGTGTGTATATCAAAGTATTATAAAAGCAGATTTTTAAAAAAATACATAAAATTTAACAGTAAACTAGATTTCTTGTTAGTATCAGATTCCTACTTCTACAATTAGGATCTGCCTTGAAGAAAAATGACTTTGATAATCACAAGGATGGTGAGATAATGTCTTTTGTAATGTGAAACATAACGTGAAAGGTCTTGAAAATGATTCCCAATTCAAGGAGATTAAAATGGAGAGTAAGGTAACTGCCTACAGAACAATGAACTCTGACAAAAAATTAAATTCATCTTTATTGCTGATGCCATCTTTCTACATTGCTATCACACTCCCCAATTTTAGTGTTAATTTTTTCGCCTTTCCATTTAGTGTAAGTTTGAATATCTTAATATAGAAATGGGACAAATATCACAGGAGATGGAACATTGAAGTTTAGAAGCATTGACATGTAAGACACAACTCAAGTTCCTTAGAATTTTTATGTGAAAGTTTCCAAGTTCAGCTCTAGAAGATTAATGTCATAGCTCCACATTGCTTGGGAGGGTTTTGGCAAACAAGTCATTAGGTTCCTAATAACTGCCAGCTCTTGTGTGAAGACTGTCAGGCTGGTTCTTTGTTAACAAGTCCACAGAAAAACCCTTGCTATAAATGACATCATGGAGAGGCCAAGGAGTTATGCACGAAACTAATCATTCTTTTCCTTCAGGATGAGCTATTTCATGTGATTTTAGAGGATGCTCACCGGGCCTGGGTTTTTGGTTGGCCGACACTAGTAGGCTATTAGTTTCTGATAGAGTTCTTGTGATTACTCAGCCTCTACAGTAGTTGACATAACCAAGCTGTTTTCCTTTCAGATTTGTGTTAAGGCTGTCTTATTTCTTCAGATATATTTTTGTGGTTATTTACCCAAACCGATAGTATTATCAAGATTTATTTGTTGTAATGGTAAGATTTGGGATTCACAAAATGTTTTATGGTTAGGTTAGAAGACAGCCTTCTATTGCAGGCCAAATATGTCATAAGATACGAGGAAAGAGTTAAAAGAAAATAAACAATTACCACAGGAAGCACACATTTATTTTAGGTTGTTTCCTTTGGATAAAGTTATTTTAAGTTCGTTACTTAGGTTTCCTTAGTAATTAATCTAAGTGGTGATATTAAACATCATGGACAAGTAATTTAGTCATAAATCAATAATGTACAGTTAGTTGGCCTTTAGATAAACTGGTAAGCATTTTAGTCGTTTTGGGTTTTTTTGTTTAAGTATAAGCAGAAGTATATTACAACTGAATGTGATACAGCTTTAGAAAATGTAAGGCAACATGTTTAGTTCGTTATTTTCAGAAACCAGTCTTTTGCATATAGAAGTCATTAATTACTCTGAGATCTCTTTTTAAAAAAATTTTTAAGTGCATTCTTTAATTTTTTTTTTTTCTAAGTTGTCTGAGAATTTGTAATGGCAGCTGGGAGTGGAAATAGAAAACCTCTAGGTAAAGTCATCTCTTGTTTTTTCTTCATTTTACTGGATACTGACCCTGATTCAAAGTAAATAGATTAAAAAGGAATTGCTGTAGTGCAGCATTTAAAATTAAATTGTCTGAAATAATTTTAAAACATTATGTATACAGACTTCTGGTTAAATCAAAATTTAAAAAATAAGTGTTTTAGTTTAGAGTGTTACCGAATTGTAAGTATAATCAGTGCTCACAAAGAAGATAATTTTTTAGGATTCTGATTTTCATCTACGTTCAGTTTCCAATATATTGTCCAAACTTTTTTCCTGTTACTCAGGTAGTCAGTGATTTTAATGTGATGTGACCCCATGGCCGTGTAATCTTGCAGTGTCTTTCTGTGCTTTGCAGCCTTTGTATAGATTTTTTTTTTTTTTGGTAATTAAATGCTCAGTGAAGTGCTATACATATCACATATTGAATGAAATAGAAATGTGTTACTTTTTGAAGATCTTTGACAGTGATATGGTAAAACTATTTGCTTTAGATAAGCAAACTTGTGATCCACAAAAACTGGGGCACAAGGGAAATGCCTTCTGTAGTTCAAAGGAGCCAGCTGAAAACACCGAATAAAAGAAATCAATAAGAAAAGTTATTCCTTCATCTGTTTATGCATCATAAAAGTGGAACATGCATACTTGCATCAAGTATCTTTACTGACTATCATTCCTTATATGGTATACTGTAGAGGCTGCCAGAATCCAAAATGGACTGTTGTGGTTCATTGAAATTGGACCTAGTTCTTACCTCCAGCACAGCACAGTTTCCCCTTTCAAATGAACGATGATTTGGTGTTCGATCCTGATTATCTTGTATATGAAAATTGAAAAAAGGAGCCATCATAATATACCTTTACAGTTGCAGAATGTTAGCCCACATCAGTGTCTAACTAAGGAAAATCTAATATGATGTAATCCCATGTGATCTGAAAATCACTATTCAGAATTCCAGAGAAAGACATATTCCTGCCAGAAGTGTGTCCTTTGTAACCAAATTTGGTGTTCAGCCTGGTCTGTGCAGATTCAGATAGGAACCACTGAACTTAAGAAATCTAAGGTAAATAAACATTCCTGTTTGGTTTTGTCTCCTTGAAGCCTAAGTTAGATGTGAATACATCTTGTGAGTTGGAGTATTTTTGAAGATACACATTTTTAAAGGCTGCATAATGTATATTTCAAGACCAAGGGCCAAATTTTTAAAGATATGGATATCCAGATCATGAGTGTTTAATTTATTTGAAAGATTATTAGTTATGGGATGTACCTTTGTTATAGACCATTAGAAATAGTTTTTATGTTTCACAAGTCTCATTTTTCATCCAGGAAGCCAGGATCACATTTGCTTTATTTAAGAAAATTATAATTCAGTTTTGGAATTAAAGTAAGGCTATTTTGTCAACTTAATACTAAGCACTGAAGATAGTTTTTTATTTAACAGTGGTATAACTTCAAATACAACTTAGCCACTAAACCACCACCACCAACTTTAAAAAGTCACTTAATCCCAGCTTTATTATCTTTATATCTGCATGCTCATATTCTTACTCTAATACAGTGGTAGTTTGCATATTTGGTGTGAGGTGATGCCTGAATAAACAGCTGCATAAAGTATCAGCTTTTGAGGCAGACTTTATATTACCTGTCATTTTTGGCATATCTCTTTCTAAATGTTTGTGAGCAGTTTTTTGTTTGGTTTTTTTTTTTTGTCAATGTAAAACTGAAGATAGGACTTCAGTGGTGTTTTTTTTTATTGTTTAAATGTTTATTTTAATAAAATATCATTTGCCTTATTTTGGAAGGATGCAGTTGTCATACTGTTACCTAACTTCTACTGATTAACTTGTTTCTTCAAGCAAAATTAGAATTCGTGAATTCGCTAATGGTGGAGGCTGTCTCTGTTTCAAATCAGTTAACATTACTGATCACTTACATTCAGTCCTTCTATATAAGTGCTTAGCTTGGGGGCTTCCCTGGTGGTTCAGATGGTAAAACGTCTGCCTGCAATGCAGGAGACCCGGGTTTGATTCCTGGGTCGGGAAGATCCCCTGGAGAAGGAAATGGCAATCCACTCCAGCACTCTTGCCTGGAAAATCCCATGGACAGAGGAGCCTGATAGGCTACAGTCCATGGGGTCGAAAAGAGTCGGACACGACTGAGCGACTTCACTTTCTTTCTTTCTTTCTTTCTTACTGTTTGATAATTTATCCAGCCTTCTCCTCTGTTGTTGTTTGTGCCCTACTCTCATACTAATTAAATGTCATTTCTAAAATTGTGTTACTCTCTTACAATATCTCATACTGTGTCGTTGTTTGGTCACTAAGTCATGTCTGACTCTTTGCAACGCCGTGGACTGCAGCATGCTAGGATTCCCTGTCCTTCACGATCTGCTGGAATTTGCTCAAACTTCTTGTCCACTGAATCGGTGATGCCGTCCATCTCATCCTCTGTTTTCTTCTGCTCCTGCCTTCAATCTTTCCCAACATCAGGGTCTTTTCCAATGAGTCCCTCTTTGTATCATGTGGCCAGAGTATTGGAGCTTCAGCGTCAGTTCTCATACCTTATAGATACTAAATAAATGTTTGCTGAGTAAATGAAGAGAGAAAAATACTTTTTTTTTTTTGATAGAACAAAATATAAATATAGTTTATTTCTGTTATTTTGAACTTGTGTTTTCAGAATTATCATGAATACATTTTGCGCCATCAGTGAAATAGTAGATTGTCTTTTATTAGCCACACCTGTAGATTTGAATGTCAGTGTCTTGGAGTCTTAGCAGAAAGACACTTTATGTGTGTTGTAGCCAAAAAATAATTAATACATTGAGAAGCCTACATTTAATTGATGCCAAATCAATATCATCTGAGTATATCCTTCAGGAATGCTTTCAGCTGCAGAGAGAAAACAAACTAATGGTGGTTTAAATAAATAAGAGGTTATTTTTCTCACATAGGAAGTCTGGATCTGGACCTTTACTTCTTGCTGACTCTGTTACCCTCTGTCATCCTTAGTTATTGACTTTTCATCATCATATCTTTCTTGTTTGCAAGATGGATGCTCCAGTTCCAGACATTCATCCCAGAAAGGATGCTTTGGCTGAAGTGATTCCCAGACACCTCCTAGCAGACTGTCACTTCATAGTGTCTAGAGCTGGGTCATGTGGCCAGTAGTTACAAGGAGACTCAGGTAGCAAGTGGTTAGCTTCCAGCCTGTCTGGTGGGAGGCCAGAAGGGGAATTGGGAATGGCTTTGGCCTTTAGGGGCTGTTTGTGTCATTGTTAGTGTTATTCCAAGCTTTGGGGAGGGGAGTTGTGGGGTATAGTTTCTAAAAACTATGATCGTTTTTAGCTAAGACCCTGGGCAGTATTCTGCAAGGTGAAGGATTTTTTCTGGGGTCATGATTGTTTATTTTGGGGCCTAGTTCCCTTCCTTTACTTTAGAAGAGACTAGAGAGCTGGCACTGGCACCCCACTCCAGTACACTTGCCTGGAAAATCCCATGGACGGAGGAGCCTGGTAGGCTGCAGTCCTTGCGGTCACTAAGAGTTGGACACGACTGAGCGACTTCCTTTTCACTTTTCACTTTCATGCATTGGAGAAGGAAATGGCAGCCCACTCCAGTGTTCTTGCCTGGAGAATCCCAGGGATGGGGGAGCCTGGTGGGCTGCCGTCTATGGGGCTGCACAGAGTCAGACACGACTGAAGCGACTTAGCAGCAGCAGCAGAGAGCTGGCACACACTTACTTTCAGTGCTGAGAATCCTCATGCTCCCTCTCTTATCTTTAGATGCTTACTTTTCCTCTCAGATTACTAATTGTTCCTGCCAGCTTTTAAACTTGCTCGGATCTTGCCCATCATAAAACATAGCTTTCTTTGTGCCACAGCTAGATTTCTGTTCTGTTACCTCCTGTTCTTTTTTCACCTCTTTCCAATCTGATCTTTGTCATTGGAGTCTTCAATTTTGCCTTGACCTCTCCACTATGTATGAGATAGTCACTACCTCCTTGAAAATTCTTCCTTGACTTGCATGGATAGTATACTCTCTGATTTTCATTTCATACCTCTGGCTCCTTCCCAAGCTGTATCAGCTGTGCTCAAATTGTATTCTCTAGGCCCTTTAAGGGACCCACAAAATCAAAACTATTAAAAATAATGTTAAAATGTTAGTTGCCTTTTTAACCATGTTGACATTTGATTTGCGCATCCTTGCACTTGAGATTGAACAACATCCTTTGGTTTCTTGACGCTCCAAGTTCCTTTCAAACTCAGGCTCCTTAAGCATCTTGTTCCCAGTGCCTGGAGTACTTCCCCACACTCACTCTCCCTCATGAGTAACACTGAGGAGACTGACAGTTGGTGTGCTCTTTATTCTTTGGTTCGTTAACATCCCTTCTCCAGAGTGATTCTCTGCTGTTCTTCTGCCTTCCCCAGTCTCAGGTTCTCCCCTAAGTGCTGTCATAGCCCTTCTGAAGTACCCTCTTGTGCAGGATGGAATTCTAGTCAATTATTTGTCTGGTATCTGCCCCGCTGTTATTTCCACTAAAGCAGAGAGTGAATCTGTAGTGGTCATCTTCCTGGTGTGGTGTCCCACATAACTGGCATTCCATAAATACTTAAATGGATGAATGGTTGAAATGCTGTTGCACTACACTGAAAAGCTGAGTGGAATAATGGAAGGAAACCTGAACTGAAAGGAGACTTGAGATTGAATTTTAATTTTGTTGTTTACATATTTGGACCTTTCAGGATTCTAATTCCTTATCTGCAGGATGAGTTAGTGTTGCAAATAGAGTCTCTATCTGCCAGAAAAGACACTCATTAAGTAACATAAGTAACAATCACTCAACAGTATGAGTGACCACCATAGTAACACTTAATTTCTGTGCTGGGCCTTGGAAATACAACAAAGACTAAAACAGACATACTTGGTTTTGTGGAGTTTATTGTAGTGAGTTTGTTCTGGGCCCTAAGTAAGGACTTTTTCCAGAAAGGTTCCAAGTGATGCATAGTAGGTATCCTATTTTGAAGGTTAAATATATGGTGATGTCTTTAAAGGAGCTTAGAAATGTCTGTTTCACATTTAATTTGTATAGTTGAAACTTTTGTTTCTGTTTTTTAGTCCAAGCCTTATGCATTTGACCGGGTGTTCCAGTCAAACACATCTCAAGAGCAAGTGTATAATGACTGTGCAAAGAAGATTGTTAAAGGTAAATATATTATATACCTTCTAAGTCATCCCAGCAGTAAGTCCAATTTTGTTTGTGATCTCTTCGATTTACCCAGCTTTCTTTTTTTTTTCATTTTACCTTCCCTTTCTTTTTAGTTAGTTGCAGAAGTTCAGATAATAAAAAGGTCAAATATAGTTACACCCTGTTGCTCAAATTTCATGAAATAATTTATGTACAATGCCTATTGAAGGGTGTTATGAGAATTACAATGTTGTATACATATCCTGGAAAATCCCATGGACGGAGGAGCCTGGTAGGCTGCAGTCCATGGGATTGCGAAGAGTCGGACACGACTGAGCTACTTCACTTTCACTTTTCACTTTCATGCATTGGAGAAGGAAATGGCAACCCACTCCAGTGTTCTTGCCTGAAGAATCCCAGGGACAGGGGAGCCTGGTGGGCTGCCATCTATGGGGTCGCATAGAGTCAGACACGACTGAAGTGACTTAGCAGCAGCAGCATACATATCCTTGGAATATGCAGTTCTATTAAATATTCCCAAGAGAGTTTCTAAGGTAGCTGTTCTAGAAATACAGTAGCATGAGAATGAAGACAGAATTACTAGACAAGTTTCTGTAAAGTAATAGGAAATGGCAGCCTGTCATTCCCCTGTTGCAGTGTTATTCCTTCCCCGGGGACTTGCCCTGTAGTCAAATGAGAGACCCTTGAGGAATTCACCAGAGGTGCCAAAGATGAGAAAAGTGTGTACATTTCTATTAACACCATTAACCTATGCTAAGATATTTTCTAAAAACAGAATCTTAGAACTGAGAGGGCATTGTGATTATATGGATTTGTTAATAAACTTTATATATAAAAATAAGTGCAGAAACATCTTATATCAAAAGGATCTGATGATTAAATAACTATTGCTTTGTGAAATGATTTCTTTCACTCTTTGACAGCTCTAATTGTTAAAAAATACTTCTCAGATTGAGGCAGCATCTGTCTTATATTGTTCACCAAGCTAGTGGGGTTGGGATTCAGTATCAGATCGTTAGGTTAGGATTAAGTAGGAACACAGACATTTCATCTAGTAACAGGAGGAAACAGTTTATGGGTAGAAGTAGGTTATACCTGTGATGGAAGGAAAAGGTTCATTTCATATTAATTCTGTTTTGTCTCTGATACAGGGAACAGAGTTGTTAACAGAGGAGGGTGGTGGGGGAGGAAGTGTGAGGAAAAGGTATAAAGTCGTCTAGCAGTGTGGAAGTGAATGGATTAGGGAGATGTGGCAAGATTGCCAGGTAGCATTAAGAGCGCACTTGAGGTTAGCTGCCAGAGAGTTGAGTTTACCCAGTTGTGTTTTGCCAGGAAGTACACAAGAAGGAGAGGAGGGCAGGAGATGTAGTCAGGAGAGTGAGGCTAATGGTGAACTGTGGAATCTAAGCTGGCTGAGGGGGAGAAGGATGCCGGTTGCTAGGGAAGGGGGTGATTTACTATGGGACAGTGAAAAAGGTGGTAAAATTATAGTCTCAGTGGAGTCAAAGGTTTGTTGAAATCAGGGTAATAGAAGGAGTAAAAGGAAGTAAATACTTGATGCTCGGAACGCAGTGCAGTTGGTAATGAAAGGAGTGGGACGATGGACTTGGTATCTAAAGGAGAAAAGGATAAGACTGTGGAGAAAATTAGGGTAAGAATCTGAGAGGCCAGGCTGTCATCTGGTACACGGACATCTACTAATGGGATCACTCACTACTTACACATGAAGCCACCAAGGGTGACAGCAGGAATGGGATCGGTGTGAGATGGTGGACAGGAAGGAGAATTAACTGGTGATTCTGTAAACAATTGCAAGAAAGAGGAATAGACAGCATTGTCTTTTGTTGTAAGCATCAAATAGTTTTCCAGATGGATCTCTCTGTCAGGGGCGCAGTTACGCTACATTCTTTGATTTTGGCGCAGTTTTGTCATCAGTACAGCATAAGATTACTTTAGTTTTTTAAATACTATAAAGTTATTGATTCATGAATTCACGGGCAGTTTAAATGTATGAATCATTTTCATATCTGCTCCAGCCAGCATTAGACCCAGTCTGCACTTGAGCATTGTAGATTTTAAAATCTGCATGCAAGCCTTTAAAGTGCAAATTCTATTCTGTCATTTTAGCTCATAATCCTATTTTGAGTTTTGTTTTTACAGTTGTCTTACTACGAATCTAAATTGGCTATCAGCCTATTTTGATAAGTCTGTTACAGTGTCAAGGATATTGAAGGCGTTTGTTTTTTTTTTTTAAGGTCGTTAAGCACACTGGAATTTGGAAAGTATTACTGTGAATCATTTAAAAGTGCTTAATAGACCGTGGTCCTTAGCCTAATCTTCTAAAAATGGAATATGGCTGTTGGCGGTTATTTAATCACACTGGATGTTTAACTAACTTAAAATTCTCTTACCTATACATTTGTCTAATTCTTAGCTTGGCAACATATCCTCAAGAATATGATGGAAAGCCTGCACCCTTTTGTGAAATCATGGTGCATGACTGGTTTTTCCTCACGTACTAGTGTAGTGACCAAACAGTAAATGAGATTAGTTCAGCCATAGTTTTTCCTTAGTGAAATTTTGGTATACTTGTCTGCCGTTCCCAGAATCCATCGTTTTTCACTTTTTGAAAATGAATGTAGTATTTGCAAGTTAGTCATCTTCTTTTACCTCCGTTCTCTGTGACTTTCGTGAAATGTTTGTCCTTGGGATGTAATTCTCTTAAAACTAGAAACCTGAGCTCATTTAAAACCATTCTTTGACCATCCTACCCACCTCAATCCCAAACTCCCTCTTAGCAGTGTTTTTTCTGTTCATTTTGCAGATGATGTTGTAGAAAATGGTAGTATGTCATTTATTGACATAGTCATCTCTTTAGGCATTGCAGGTCTACTCATTCATTATTCTTCTTCTGAACATTTTAAAAGCTCTCTTTAGGGCCTTAGTTTTTGTTTTTGTAAAATTTGCTTATCCTGGGCTTAACCTTTCTCATATTGTTCTAGTGATTTTATCTCTTTTGTACATTCTCAGTGGTGTAGTCTCTTAAGAAGAGGCTCGTACCTACTTTCTCAGAACTCTATGGTCTATTGTCTTGACATCTAGGGTACTTGTTTCTACTACCTTTTATTCTATTTCATTCCTGTTTACAACTCTAAGATGACTTCATTCCTTTTTTTTTTTTTAATCTCTGTCCTTTTCCTCAACATTTTGATCCCTTTTACTTTTTACCTTTTACAGAAGATTTCTGCTTTACTGTTTGGAACCGAGTTCTGAGTAGCAGTTCCCTTCTTAGCAATGTGATTAAGAACACAGGCTTTGGAATCAGACAAATTGAGGTTGAAGTCCGGGCATTGCCACTTTTTAACTTTGTGACTTGTGGCAAGTCACCCAAGCTTTCCAAATCTTCGTTTCCTCTATAATAAGCATAGTGTAAGGATTTAAAAAGATTAAGGTCTTCACTCAGGACCTGGTATGAAGTAAACAATATAACAGATAGCAACTGCTGTTCATTTCCTTTATCCTCTAAGAAAAGAAATTACTTTCTTAATTCACTCTGAACTAAGGATAATTACTTAGGCACAACTGAACTTGGGATAATTCATAACCTGTATAGATATTTTCGCTCTATAAAATTAGATTTCAAGCAAGTTACAATGGAAGGTTTCTGTCTCTCTCTCCCTGTGCCAGCTTTGTAATTTATAGAAAGATATCATGGGGCTATGACATTTTCCTTTTATCTTCACCCAGAAACTCTACCACTTTGGAGGAGCCTGGTTGTAGTAGCTGGTAGGACTTGTCCTGGACAAGATACAAGTGAGGTGGAGTTTCTAATAAATACATAGATTTAAGGAGAGTGACACGGTGGGGGAGAATGATGAGGTGTGAGGACAGAAAAATCAGTTAAATCATGGCAGGTTGGACTTGGGACACTCATTGGCACACAGATCAAGTAGAGGGCCATGGTTAGAAACTGGTAGGCAGGGATCAACACAGTGTTGGGTGAGCTGGTGTTTCTCCTGAGATGTGGACTCGAGGAGCAAGCTGCCAGGTGTGAGGTGAGAGCAGCTAGTGTTCTCCGGCTCCCTCAGTGTCCACCAGGGTTGTGTTGTTTCATAAATTTATGTACAAGTATTTAGCTTATGTATAGGGCTATAACCTTTTCCTTTTTGTAGATTCATTAGATAAATTTTTTTTTTCTTTTGAACATGGTTTATCCACTTTTATTCTCTTGAGTCCTGAACCTGAGTGATGTCTACCAGTTGGTTTTCCCGGTGTAAAGTAATTGTCATTTACTTAGCATTTGCTGTTTGCCAGGCATCTTACCAGGCCTCCTCAGATTCCCTAGTTTCCCACCATAGCTTCCTGCCCTGGACTGTCTGCCACTGTATCCATTTTAATTTTTCCAGATGTAGCCTGCCATGTGTTCATTTTGGTTCTTCTGTTCCTTGAGAATGTAGTGTGGTAGCTAAGAGAGTGTGTCTTTGGAGCCAAGACTGTCTGGAATGCCTCCCAGCTCTACCTTACTAGGTGTGGAACTGTAGGCCACAGTTTCTCAGTTTTCTCATCTGTAAAATGGGAATAAAATAGTGCCTTGCATAGAGTTTTGTGAGGATTAAATACATTAATACATGAAAGATTATTAGAGCCTCAGGGCTTCCCTGGTGGCTCAGTGGTAAAGAATCCACCTGCAATGCAGGAGTTGCAGATTCTATCCCTGGGGCGGGAAGATGCCCTGGAAGAAGGAAATGGCAACCCTCTCCAATATTCTTAGCTGGGAAATCCCACGGACAGAGGAGCATGGTGGACTACAGTCCATGGGTGGCAAAGAGTTAGACATGATTTAACGACTAAAGAGCATAGAGCCTGACATACAATGCTTTCAAATGTTAGCAGTAATATTTTATATGATGACTTCTAATGCTCACAGCCTTACCCTGAGCAGACATTTTTGCTGATGGGAAAGCTGAAGTTCAGAGAGATTAAGTGACTTTTACGAGGTTGTAAGCTATTGCCTGACTTGCTAAGTATGTTTCTCTTGTTTACAAAGTATGAAAGTATTACTTGTCCATAGTTCCACCTCTATCTGTTTCTCACAAGAAAGGCAAAAGTATAGAGGGGCGCGACTCTTTAGAAAGGTGAGAGAGATTCTCTGTTTTAGTGTTAATAATCATTCAACAAGTATTTGAGTTCATCCTAAGCGCGAGGCACTGTGCTAGGAGTTAAACACAGCTCTGGCCTCAAGGATTTTACAGGCTCATGAAGAAGACAGTGGTCAGTATTATGATAAAATGTAGGTGCTACGAGAACACATAGGGTGGGACTTTTACCCAGATTCCTTTGGAGGTGGCTTGTGGAATTGGATTGGAGGAAGAAGTAAAGCCTAAGCTAGTCTCAAGGGTGCACAGGAATAGGAAGGAGAGTGAGGTGTGCCCTCCAGACAGAGATGCCTGTGGGCTAAGACTGTCCACATGTGGAAAGGATCGCCCGTGTTGAGGGAAGACATACACTGTGGTATGACTATGATGTTGAACCATCTGAAATTGTCAAATTCAGCCATTTTTTACCAATAAAAACAGTGTGAGGGGAAGGATAATGGGAGATAGAGCTGAAAAAGCAAACAAGAGCCAGTTCCAAAGGTCCCTAATTTTATTGCTTATAGATGCATATTCTGGGGTTTTCAAAGAGAAGAGTATTATTTGTGTGTGTTTGTTAAAGGTCTATACTTTTAAAATATTCATCGTATGTAAATTTTACCTCTGAAGAACAAAACTGCGAAACATTGAGTTCTAGCCAGTGGTGTGTGCGTGCTGGAGTATTTAGATGGAAATGTACTGAAGTCTCTGAAATGCATTTAATAAATAAAATGGGTGGATAGATACATGATTAAGGCAAACAGTAAAATGATAAACTGTTACTGATAGAACTGATAGTACTGATTATAGGGTTGTTCACTGTAAAATTCATTGTTTTTCTGTATGTTTACACTTTTTTATAAAAAACATGGACAAATTAATCTAGAAAGAAAAAGTCAGGAATGGATTTGGAGGTAGGAAGGAAGGGATTATTTTCCTAATTGATAACACTGTTATTACTTTAATGATAGCCTGGTGCCTCTATAAATCAGCTAATCCTGGTTCTATCCCTTGCTCCCAGGACAGAGACCCTAGATTATAGTTTTCAGTAAATATTTGAAGATTGACTATTCCATAATCTCTGTTATCATGTAAAAGTTTTAAGCTTTGCTTAAAGTCCCAAATACAAACATATTGCATACATTTATTATCCTACAAGCCCTCATGTAATGTTTCACCTAACATTTCACCTAACATAAATGTGTTTGACCTAACACATTTTACTTTTAATATCATATAGACATACGCTATTTATATGATCTTAGGAAAGTCATTTATTCATTCATCTACCAGTATTTATTAAGTAGTTATTGTGGCAGTTGCTAGGTAATTGGATCATAGCATGGATGAACATTCATGTATAGATCTAATAAAACTTTGGAGTTTATCCTTAGATTTTGTGTGATCGATTGAAAGATCTTTTGCAGAGGGTGTGATATTGATATACAGAGATCAGTTATATATAAAAGAAGTAGATTGGAAAGGGTCTAGTGCTTCTTTTTTACCCCAGACGATTTCATCTTCAGAATTATTAACAGAAATACTGCAATGTTAATCTGTTTTAAATGTAATTCCTGAAATTAGTTTGCTTCTCTTCATGAAACTGAAAAGATTTTGAATGGAAGTTTCAAATGTTTGAGTCTCTTAAAATCTTCTAAGAGACATAAGTACTAATACCTTCTTTTTCTTATAAATAAATATTTCTATAGCAAATCTAATATCTAGTTAGTCATGACCAATGTTGGGACCTTTTTTTTTCCTTTTTTTCTTTTTCTTTTTATAAATAGTCAATTTAAAAAAAGACAAGAATTTGCTTGCTTATCATAAATTTATTTTCCACTGTTACCATCTGCTGTGTCCAGCAGAGGCCTCAGTTTGTACTTTGGCTTCCTCTAAAATAGTATATGATTTTATAGTACCTTTCTTTTCACGAAAACAAGGAAAAACAATTTTAAAAGTCCCCAACAAACTGAATCCCCAAAACTGGAAACCAAAAGTCACCTTGCTCACTCATATTCCACCACCACTCCTTAGCCTAGTAAAAGAAGCTGCTTAAATGTTAATGGTAGGTCTTGGGGAACACAAAGGGCTAGAAAAAAAAATTGTGTGGTTTGTTTTTTTTTTAATTCCATAGAAACTCTCTTATAATTGATTTTGAGATGGGACTGGGCTTGTTATACTTTGTATGAGGAGGAATATTGTGGATTTTAACCACCTGTAGGCCACTGATCAGTCTTCCTTCTAAAAGCTAGTTCATATCTGTACATAAACTGGCAGAGCATTTTTTTCCTTTTAGGTCATGTAAAGCTGTAGAATACTGTTGCATTGACATCTAAGATGTACATTGACAGGAGAGATGATTATAAGCAATGGAATTTAAAATTTGTTTCTTATTGACAACAGACAGTAATTTGGGATAAAGAGAAAGGAATTCCTTAGGTGAATCCTCACTAAGAAAATTACTATTATATATTCTTACTAATTTCCTTTAATGATCTAGCTTAAGGAAAAAAGCCCCCTGGTATATTAAAGCTCTTATTTTCTCATAGATGTACTTGAAGGCTACAATGGAACCATATTTGCATATGGACAAACATCTTCTGGGAAGACACACACAATGGAGGTAATGTTTTTTAATCAGTATTTGGATGTAGTTTGCAGCACATACAGTGTATTCATTCATTATTTGTGACATTTTATCATGCTTAAACAGCTTTATTTACTCTTTACTGCTTTGTCTCATACAAATTATATATGAGTAACATGGTTAGAATCTAATCAGTTCCTGAGTTTGAATAGAAATTTTATATATGAAATCATATTGAGCTTTGTTTTAGCCACATAACCACAAAATTGTGCATGTCTTAGAATTAAATAAGAATTCTCTGTCACCTTATAATGGGGAATTTTGAAATTTTTAATGTTTATGTGTTTTCAGTTCTATTTGGAGCACTTGGGTTTTTTCTTTCTCTCCTTGGTTGTGTCTCTGCATCTGTCTCATTTCCCAACCTCTAGCCAGGTACTTGTCCCTCTGATAATAAGGGCTCCAAAATTATCAGCACTGCTATTAATAATGAATGTAAACCTGCTCGAGCTTTGCTTCTAGAAAACATCCTATAACCTGCCTCTGCTACAGAGTGTCTGCTTTTATCATTTATCTGAGCATTCTACATATGTAAAGTAAATGATTACTTATTTTGGAGTCACTCATTTATTTTCATCATATTAAAGTCAGATAACAAAGACATTCTTAGCACTTGGATGAATTTGACTTGAAGTAGATAGAATGATGCAGATTTAAATGGTGAGCAACTCACAAACATTTTCCTGGAATGTGTTCATTCACAAATTGCATCATCTGAATCTAATGATTAAAGAAAAGGCTAAGATCAATTGGTAACTGTATGATTAGTGTACATTATTTATATGTAACTTACCAAAAGATGTAACAGTTGAATTGGTTTTTTTTTAGGTATTTGTACAGCCACATTTTTTTCACCAAAAAAATAGCAGCAATTAGAATTCCTATCCTCTCTTGACTATGAACTGTAAATTAAAAGTTTTGATTTTTAATTTGTATGTTACAGTTTATTTAGGAACTCTAGTTTTGTTTTCTGTTTAGGGTAAACTTCATGATCCAGAAGGCATGGGAATTATTCCAAGAATAGTGCAAGATATTTTTAATTATATTTACTCCATGGATGAAAATTTGGAATTTCATATTAAGGTAAAATCATTGGGGAAAGGTGGTATTTTATTTTATATCTAGAATAATTCTGTTCAATATTTTTTCTTTAAAAAATATTTTAAAAATTATGGGCAGGTGTAATTGAAAGATTATTAGAATTAGTAAACTCAGACCCTTCCTCTGACATAGTAAAGGAGTAAGCCAAGTCTTTCTTGCCTTAGCTGCCTCCTCTTTAAGATAAAGGAGTTTGTTTTGGTACAAAGCTCAAAAGTTCTGACTAATTAGACGTAAGGAGTCTAATTTTAGATGAAGATACCTAGTGGAAAATGCACTTTAGTTACATAAAGAGTTGAGTGATTTTAAGGCTTCCCATCAGAATATGAGCTGTAGCTGAGTTGTCCCTAGCACTGGCACTGGTACCTGGCACTCAGGGTAGAAAAATATTTGATGAATAAGTAAAGAAATTACTTTGTAATGTTAAGTGGTTGATTTTTCCCCCCTTTGTTTCCTCTGCCCTTTAGGTTTCATATTTTGAAATTTATTTGGATAAGATAAGGGACCTGTTAGATGGTAAGTTAAGTTCTTGCTCTTCGATATTACTGTCTTTAGTTGTAAATGTGAGACCATTTCTCAATAACCTATATGAAACTGACTTGAATTACAGGAAACATTGAAAAATGTTTCTTTCAAAGTTTTAATTGAATCTATTTTAACTTATTTAAAGCATATATTTGTGGGTGCTTCATAGGTAGTAATTAGACAATTGGACTGGAGTTCCAGAGCCTGAGTCTTAAGCTCTTACCTTTTCTCAGCTGTCAGACACGTTATCCTTGGCAAACCACAGAACCAGTCTGACTTAGTGTTCTTATTTTCAGAATATGAGTGGCAGAGGTTGGCCTGGACCTAAAATTCTATGTCTCTATATAAGTCTTACTTCTCTATAGTCTCTTGCTTTTGCAGTGATATTTTCATGTTTTTTTAAGTTCATTGTTATTAGGCTGCATGGGGAGAGAAACAAGAAACAATTGAATTAACTATTTCACAGCCAGTGTTAGCAGTTAGGAAAATGTTAATATTATTTATTTTTCTTTTTCAGTTTCAAAGACCAATCTTTCAGTTCATGAAGATAAAAATCGAGTTCCTTATGTAAAGGTAGGTATAATTCAGAATGTTTAGAAAAGCCCTATAATAACATTTTTTAAAGAGTGGTGACATTCTTTAAAAATTTATTTTACAGGGATGTACAGAACGTTTTGTATGTAGTCCAGATGAAGTTATGGACACCATAGATGAAGGAAAATCTAACAGACATGTAGCAGTTACAAGTAAGTGGCATATTTAGTAATACTAGTTAAGGTATAGACTGCTTTAAAGTTGATTTTTCTTAGGTGAAATAATGCTTTAGAAATTATTAGTAAGGGAAAGCCTTGTTTGTTGATATTTGGTTGTGTGATTTCTTTGTAGATATGAATGAACATAGCTCTAGGAGTCACAGTATATTTCTTATTAATGTAAAACAAGAGAACACGCAAACGGAACAAAAGCTGAGTGGAAAACTTTATCTGGTGGATTTAGCTGGTAGTGAAAAGGTAAAATCTTTATATTCCGATGAAGCATTTTTAATGAACTTCAGCTCAGATTTGGGCTTATGTATTTTTCATTGTTAAATCTTGAAAATGCGTATCAAACTGGGTTTGGTAGTATTTTTGAGAGTTATAAGCATTTATGCCAGTGTTTCGTCATTGCAAATTACTGTCCTTTAGGCCATAATCCAATTCTGCCAATAAGTGTTATCCTTGACGTAGGTTTATGCTTTATTGGTAGTGTGTTGAATGTATGTCATTAAGAATTTTACTAGGTATCCTTTTCCTAATTTTTGGTGTCTATTTTATTCACACTGACAATGGCCTCCCTCTAAAAACTGTCCATGAATAAGTCCTTTTGGATTTCGCCGTACTCCTTTTGGAGGATTATTTAATTATTATAGTCCTATACAGTCTGATTTATGTCAAAATCAAAATAAGTTCACATGTCTTAATACTGACCTATGTAACCTTTTTTTTGTTGTTTGTTCTGCTAATTTGTTTTTTCTTCTGATTGGAATAATATACCTGCTCCCTTCTACACAAAAATCTTAAACACATCCTTCAAAGTCTATCTCTAATTTTGCAAATACTGAGAAGCTGCTGCTTCAGGCATCATTGCTGACATATTATTCTGTTATCTTTATGTATTTTACATTTTTTTAATAGAAGCAAGTTTGCTTGTATAAAATTGATATATGTAAATTCAGTCTCTCTCTAACCATCACAACATCAACATTGTGCTTTAGTAAATTTTTTAGTTTCATTTTCCCATGCATCGAAGGAGGTTAACACATTAGTAAGCTGTCAATACATTTACGTGTAAATAGGTTAATTTCATGAGCACACCTAAAAATAAAATTTGGTATCTCCTTAATCTCATTTTTGTTATGCAGAAAAACCCAAGGTCTCAGAAAAGTCATACTTGATAAATACTGATAGCTTAGAGTAGATACTGGGGCTTCCCTGGTGGCTCAGCTGGTAAAGAATCCGCCTGCAATGCGGGAAACGTGGGTTCGATCCCTGGGTGGGGAAGATCCCCTGGAGAAGGAAAAGGCTACCCACTCCAGTATTCTGGCCTGGAGAATTCCGTAGACTGTATAGTCCATGGGGTCGCAAAGAGTCGGACATGACTGAGTGACTTTCACTGCTACTACTAGGGTAAATACTTGGCAAACAAAGTCTTGAAGCTTTCCCTTTTCTTTTTTACTAGTTATTGATGACCTCTGAATGCTTTAGAAAATTAAAATCACTGAAACATAATTTTGTTTCATTCTTTTGCAATCTTATGTATAGGTTAGTAAAACTGGTGCTGAAGGTGCTGTGCTGGATGAAGCTAAGAACATCAACAAGTCCCTTTCTGCTCTTGGAAATGTCATTTCTGCTTTGGCTGAGGGTAGTGTGAGTACACTTGTTTTCTATTTCCCTGTTGTCTAATGGGGAGTTAAACATAGATAACATACATACATGTGGATGGATGTGAGTGAGAGGGATTCACTGAATGAATAGGTATGAATAAGTTGTCTTTTAGGGATTTATTTTATAGTATTAGTGTGTATATCAAATTCCCATTTTAATAACTACAACATATTTTATTACTGAGAAACCCATTTGTCTTCTTTGGTTTTTTGTTTGTTTTTGTATGTAGACATATGTTCCGTATCGTGATAGTAAAATGACAAGAATCCTTCAAGATTCCTTAGGTGGGAACTGTAGAACCACTATTGTAATTTGCTGCTCTCCATCATCGTACAATGAATCTGAAACAAAATCTACACTCCTGTTTGGTCAGAGGTTTGTTTTTGTTCAGAAAATATAAAGTCTAAATGTAGATAGGCATTTCATTTATTAAATCTAAGTAAGTTTCAGGATAGGTATATTCAAATCAGTGTGTATTATTAATGTGCTAGAAAACATTAAAGTCAAGTGATAACATGAGTCAGATTTATGTGAGAAGCTTCAGTTCAGTATTAAACGTTTGAATCCGATAATAAAGCAAAAACCTGAGGGATATAATTGTATGTTAAGCCTATTGACATATATGACCTGTTCAAATAATGGGATAACTGTATATGAGGTGGTTAGCCGAGGAAAATCAATAATGATGACTTTGACTGTCATTGATAATTGCTTTTCTTAATTCTGCCTTACAAGTGAATTGGAAAAATAATGGGCCCCTGTTTTTTTTTTCCCTTATCAGGTTGCTGATTTTTTTTTTTTTAAGCTATTCAGAGGTGGTGTAACTGACCCAAATCTAATGGGTTGTGAATAAACACTAAACTAAGTACAGCTCCTAGAATTTAGTCAGAGATAACTAGAGAAGAATAGTTCAATTACCTAGCCATATATGCTTATATTACAGAGATACAGATATCAATTGAAAATAATTAAGTCATATTCTTCCCCTCTCCCCCCAACTACTTGTCTTAGGGCCAAAACAATTAAGAACACAGTTTGTGTCAATGTAGAGTTAACTGCAGAACAGTGGAAAAAGAAGTATGAAAGAGAAAAAGAAAAAAATAAGACCCTCCGGAACACCATTCAGTGGCTTGAAAATGAACTCAACCGATGGCGTAATGGTAATAACTTATGAATTTGTTGTTTAGAGTTTGTGGAATAGAGATTCAGAGCTTTTTATAAATTTGAGACTGATATAAATGAAAATAACAACATATTAGGGATCATCAAATAAAAATGAATAAAATCTTTTACTTTAAATTCCAATTTTACCTGGAATTATAAACAGAGGCATAAAGGCCAGCTAGCTGGCTATTGAAGTCTCAAGATGGCAAGATGTTTAGGATGAAATCAATTAAAAATACAAGATTAGATGACTGGCTTTAGAAGATAAAGGGGACAGTCAAAGATAATTCCAGCTTTTCAGATCTCAGGGACTGAGCAGATTAAGTTGATAAGAGCTGCTGAAATTGAATAAAATTAAAATTAATTTTAGACAGGTGGGTTTTGTTAACCATTCTGTTGTCTTATTTTAGGAGAGACAGTGCCTATTGATGAACAGTTTGACAAAGAGAAAGCCAACTTGGAAGCTTTTGCAGTGGATAAGGATATTACTATTACCAACGATAAACCAGCAGCCACAATTGGAGTTACTGGAAACTTTACTGATGCTGAAAGAAGAAAGTGTGAAGAAGAAATTGCTAAACTGTACAAACAACTTGATGACAAGGTAAGTATTATTTGTGTTCTATTTTGTTTTAGAACATTATTGACATGTTTTTATTTTCTAATTTCAGTATTAATGGGTCCTCATGACCTATGTACATATTCCTAGGTTTCTGTTAACTTTTTCAAGATCATTGTATTAACAAAAAATATAAAATGACAATTTCTGTTTCTATGCAGAAACTATGTATAAGGCATACCTTTCTTCCCCTTCTCTTTAAGCTAAAAGAACTTTCAAAAGGAAATTTGACGTGGATCCTTGGAGAGTCTTAATGAAATGACCTTTTAAAATCAGCTCTCTGTGGCGCTAATGATAAAAATGATGCAAGAGGTTAGACTGAGGGAATACAATCAAGTGGAAATACTGTCTTCTACTTTGTACTTTGATGATATCATTAGTATGAAAAATAGCACAATTATGAACCAAATAAAAAGGATGGGGAAAACAACAGTAAAGAGACTAGAAAAAATTGTTCTGGTGTTGTCTTTGATTTTTTTCTTAGTAGGTGATGTTTTTAATGTATTTTAAACAGGGATGGTAGGTAGGTTTGAAGTGGCTACACGGTGTTATTTTCAGTAATAGCTTTAAACATGTTTATTATTTTTAGCATTTAAAGTACTTTGTGAATAACTTTCATAAACATAAGCCTTTTTTCTTATTGCATGATAAGGATGTTACAGTTATTGATAATTGAAAGAAGCTCCATTTGTTTCAACATCTTTCTAAGATAGATTAGAATAAGCTATGTCGAATTTGGAGAAAACAACTTTGAAATACTGGGGAGTGGGTAGTAATCTAAGAGTTTGTGTTAGGAAACAGAACCAGGTTGTGAGCTATTCTGTTAACTTGTAACTGAAAATTCTAGGATGAAGAAATTAATCAACAGAGCCAATTGGTAGAAAAACTGAAGACACAAATGCTGGATCAGGAAGAGGTAAATTGAATACTGCTTCCAGAAAAGCTGTATAGTATGTCATTGTCACTTAAAAGATGAAGGCATTTATAGAGCTCAGAACATACTCCAGTACATTAAAAAAATGTTTGAATACGTCCATGCTTCACCGTGGATATCCTGTCGGAGCAGTACATCATACAGACAGAAGCAAAGATTGACTTCTTCGGGCTTTTGGGGGTTGGGTTTTTTGGGTTTTTTAAGTTTGAGTTAAGTCTAACTGGAGGGGAGAGAATGATTTTCTATTTTTGCATTTATTCTTTAGTATACATCTCCTGGGGTTTTCAACTCTGTCTTTTGCTTTCCTTGTACAGTGCTACTTTGTCTTATTCTCCCCCAAACATTCCTTATTGATCCTTGGACTGGAGTAACCTTAGGTTCCCCCTCCCTTTATGAAAAGTATTTCCACATGGAAATGATGAAGGAAGGAGTATAAAAAACACTTTAACACTGATATATGTCCAAAGGGATTGTTAAAGAAAAGACTTATTTCTGAATCACATTGGCTTTGTTTTTAGTAATTCATACTTTAGGGTATGACTTTTATCATAGAAATGAGAATGTCAGTGAATAAGATTATTTTTTACTCTACCATTTCTACCCTCCCCTGACCTGTTTCTCATTTCTGTGATCTTCACTTTCATCTTGTTTCTTTCAAGTTCCTTCTCTCTAGTTTGTCATTTTGGACCCTCATTTTACCTTACTTGGCAGTCAGTTCAGTTCAGTCGCTCAGTCATGTCTGACTCTTTGCCACCCCATAAACCGCAGCATGCCAGGCCTCTCTGTCCATCACCAACTCCTGAAGTCTACCCAAAACCATGTCCATTGAGTCAGTGATGCCATCCAGCCATCTCATCCTCTGTCGTCCCCTTTTCCTCCTGTCCTCAATCTTTCCCAGCATCAGGGTCTTTTCAAATGAGTCAGCTCTTTGCATCAGGTGGCCGAAGTATTGGAGTTTCAGCTTCAACATCAGTCCTTCCAATGAACACCCAGGACTGATCTCCTTTAGGATGGACTGGTTGGATCTCTTTGCAGTCCAAGGGACTCGCAAGAGTCTTCTCCAACACCACAGTTCAAAAGCATCAGTTCTTCGGCACTCAGCTTTCTTCACAGTCCAACTCTCACATCTGTACATGACCTCTGGAAAAACCATAGCCTTGACTAGACAGACCTTTGTTGGCAAAGTAATGTCTCTGCTTTTGAATATGCTATCTATGTTGGTCATAATTTTCCTTCCAAGGAGTAAGCGTCTTTTCATGTCATGGCTGCAGTCACCATCTGCAGTGATCTCGGAGCCCCAAAAAATAAAGTCTGACACTGTTTCCACTGTTTCCCCATCTATTTGCCATTTAGTGATGGGACTGGTTACCATAATCTTAGTTTTCTGAATGTTGAGCTATAAGCCAGCTTTTTCACTCTGCTCTTTCACTTTCATCAAGAGGCTCTTTAGTTCTTCATTTTCTGCCATAAGGGTAGTGTCATCTGCATATCTGAGGTTATGATATTTCTCCTGACAATCTTGATTCCAGCTTGTGCTTCTTCCAGCCCAGCGTTTCTCATGATGTACTCTGCATATAAGTTAAATAAGCAGGGTGACAATATACAGCCTTGACGTACTCCTTTTCCTATTTGGAACCAGTCTGTTGTTCCCTGTCCAGTTCTAACTGTTGCTTCCTGACCTGCATACAGGTTTCTTAAGAGACAGGTCAGGTGGTCTGGTATTCCCATCTCTTTCAGAATTTTCCACAGTTTATTGTGATCCACACAGTCAAAGGCCTTGGCATAGTCAATAAAGCAGAAATAGATGTTTTTCTGAAACTCCCTTGCTTTTTTGATGATCCAGTGGATGTTGGCAATTTGACCTCTAGTTCCTCTGCCTTTTCTAAAACCAGCTTGAACATCTGGAAGTTCATGGTTCACATATTGCTGAAGCCTGGCTTGGAGAATTTTGAGCATTACTTTACTAGCATGTGAGATGAGTGTAGTTGTGTGGTACATTGAGCATTCTTTGGCATTGCCTTTCTTTGGAATTGAAATGAAAACTGACCTTTTCCAGTCCTGTGGCCACTGCTGAGTTTTCCAAATTTGCTGACATACTGAGTGCAGCACTTTCACAGCATCATCTTTTAGAATTTGAAATAGCTAAAGTGGAATTCCATCACCTCCACTAGCTTTGTTCGTAGTGTTGCTTCCTAAGGCCCACTTGACTTCACATTCCAGGATGTCTGGCTCTAGGTGAGTGTGAGTGATCACACCATTGTGATTATCTGGGTCGTGAAGATCTTATTTGTACAGTTCTTCTGTGTATTCTTGCCACCTCTTAATATCGTCTGCTTCTGTTAGGTCCATACCATTTCTGTCCTTTATTGAGCCCATCTTTGCATGAAATGTTCCCTTGGTATCTCTGATTTTCTTGAAGAGATCTCTAGTCTTTGCCATTCTATTTTCTTCTTCTTATTTCTTTGCATTGATCCCTGAGGAAGGCTTTCTTATCTCTCCTTGCTATTTTTTGGAACTCTGCATTCAAATGGGAATATCTTTCCTTTTCACCTTTGCTTTTCATTTCTCTTCTTTTCATAGCTATTTGAAAGGCCTCCTCAGACAGCCATTTTGCTTTTTTGCATTTCTTTTTCTTGGAGAAGGTCTTGATTCCAGGCTCCTGTACAATGTCACAAACCTCCGTCCATCGTTCATCAGGCACTGTCTACTAGTCCCTTAAATCTATTTCTCACTTCCACTGTATAATCATAAGGGATTTGATTTAGGTCATATGTGAAAGGTCTAGTGGTTTTCCCCAGTTTCTTCAGTTTAAGAATGGGGCATAATTGAAAAGTGGTCCTTTGTTTGAGCTTCGTTCTGGGGATCAGAGCAAAGACTTATAACTTCAGTAAGAGGTGTCTGAAAAGTGAAAGTGAAAGTCACTAAGTTGTGTCCAACTCTTTGCGACCCCATAGACTATACAGTCCATGGAATTCTTGAGGCCTGAATACTGGGGTGGGTAGCCTTTCCCTTCTCCAGGGGATCTTCCTAACCCAGGGATCGAGCCCAAGTCTCCTGAATTGCAGGCGGATTCTTTACCAGGTGAGCTACAAGGAAAGCCCAGGAGATGTCTACTGTCAGTCAAATTAATCCTGGTTGAATCATCATATTTGTTTCAACTCTAGTAGCATTGTTTCTTCAAGGGGCACTGGTATCATTTGCATAATTCTTCATTTATATTGCTCTGTCCACTTTACAGAACAGTTGGCATCCCTGGCTCCCACTTCTAAGTGGCATTAGCACTCTGCCCCATTAGAAAACTACAAATTCCAGATGCCCCTACTTCAAAGCAACTGACCCACATGATCTCAGTATCCTCCTAAGAGTCTCTTGGCTTCTTCCAATTTAGGTTTTATTTGCTGATACCATGTTTTCCTCAGACATAGCTCAGATGCCACGCTCCTTTGCCCAAAGAAAACTTAAACTTTTCAAGCATCTACTGATTTCTTTCTTTTTCTGTGCACAGTTAGGATCCTTGTGTGTCTTTTTCTTTCTGTTAGTGTGCAGCTAACAATAATTTTCCTATTCTAGCTGCCTCCTCCATGAATTCCCATCCAGAAATATCCCCTTTCCTTATACTACCAAGCACTTTGTCATGTCTTGTCTCCATATGGCTCTAGCATTTCATTTTGTATTGCATTCATTTGTGTATCTGTCTTCCACTAGATTTTTTCCATCTGTCACAGTGTTGAGCACAGAATGTGCACACAATAGGTATTCAGTAAATCTGTCGAATGAATAAATGTTACCATGTATAGTTATGTCCACATTTCATCCCCTTTTTGGTTAGCAAGTGATAAAAGGTTTTTTTTTTTTTTTTTTTTTTAACTTGTGTATGTTTTAAAAACCAGTTAGTCAGTGTTTTTTGGATAAAATAGATATTTTTATTCCTTCCTACAGCTTCTGGCATCTACCAGAAGAGATCAAGATAATATGCAGACTGAACTGAATCGCCTTCAGGCAGAAAATGATGCTTCTAAGGAAGAAGTAAAGGAAGTTTTACAAGCCTTGGAAGAACTTGCTGTCAACTATGATCAGAAGTCTCAGGAAGTTGAAGACAAAACTAAGGAATATGAATTACTTAGTGATGAGCTGAATCAGAAATCGGTAGGATACAGTTTTTTTTCTTAATACTTTGGTAAATTATTCTTAATTGGAAAGTTACCTGAGTAAATTATTTCTGTAAAAGCTTAAGACTGATAACATCGATTCTTCAAGAACTCAAGTGTCAACTTTATTTCCTCCCATATATGAAGCTTTAAGGTGGAGGAAGAGGGTTATTTTTTTAGTTTCTAAAGGTCTATTAATATGTAGTTAAAGTGGTATTTTAATTGGCTACATATTGGCTACTCCAGTTATTAGTCTACTGTTAAAAGAAAAAAAAGTTGACTACTAGTTGCCCAGTAAAATTATTGGCCAACTGTTCAAACTATGATTTTTAAAATGTGCACAAAAAGCAAACTAGCAGGATATATGACTTCATGTAACTTACATTTTGTTCACTGTTAAATTTCCAATACCTGGACCAGTGTCTTCTAGGACAGTGTAATAGCTTCATCATGGTTCCCCAGGAAATGAAGATTTTTGTTTTCATCACTGTAAGGCAAGAGTCCCTGCCCTCTGGCAGTGATGCCAGAAATAGTACACAACTGTGACTGCTTCTGCAATATTTTGAGCATCACCATGGATGAGCTCTCTTTTTCTTAAAGTTTTGTTGTTAATGCTGGCTTCTTGTTTAGAAATCATATTTAAAGTTGGACATAGGATCAGTGCTCATCAGCTGTTTCCCTGTCACATCAAGTGTTTAAAGGAAAGCAATCAGTGCTACAAAATGACATTTTTGAAAGCCTTTCTGCTCCTGGAGAAGTTCCTTTTCCCTTTTTGATCTCCCAAGTTACGTTTAGCTTGAAGTTGTAATTAATACCATGGAAATCAGAATACCTTTATAACTCTTAACTGAGTTGCATTACTAGCAAACCTAATTTCTGTTTGGACAAATGATAGGAGTTTCCTAAAACTCTGTAAACTGTAAGTTGGTCCTTAACCACTGACTTCAGCCTTTATGACGTTCTGTTTGTGTCCCAGTTTCTATATGAGCACTGTATTGGTAAGGAGTTAGAAACCCCTAAAGTGGTCTGCATCTTTTTATATACTTAAGAGTATTGCTGTTCAGTTGTTAGAAATATTGTCTGGTAATTTGGACTTGGTGGTATATTGTGGATCACACTGAGTGAACTCACAATCTGCTGGTTTTCAGACACTTAAGGAAATGACCAGAAGAAATGAGCAGCTGAAACAATGGTATCTTTACTAAAAGATACTGATTAAAAGTCAACAACTTGCATTAAAAATACAGTATATGATCTGTGACACAACTAACAGTTTTAAAGCAGGCAGGTTCAGTTGAATTTTCAAAATTGTGGTGACTTTGTTGCTGGTAAGCCAGCTATTGTTTTAAATTTATGATTATAGTAATTCATATAGTAATGCTACTTCACTGTCTCCTGGATAATTGCGTGTATCATAGTACAAAAGTAGTAGTAATTATCAGGTGAATTCTTCTCAGAAACTAAATACTATATAAAACGCAGATAAAACTTAATCAGCCATGTAGAAGACTTATCAGTTCCATACTAACATATATTTTCTCAGACTGTTTCCGAAGGTAATAAATGAAAATAAAATCTAGTTAATTTGAAAGTTTTCCACTTCTAGGTAGAAAACATCCAATCTCAAAAATTAGTGAAGTAATACAAACTGTCTGCTCTTGATGGAGCTACAATATGGCTACTTTACATGGTCCTCTTAGGCCTAAAATACATTTTAAATTTGAGCTGAGAGCTAGCCCAGAACTCAGTAGAGAATTCAAGAAAATTAAAGCAGAAAATAATGGTTTTGTGAGTACTGAATGAAAGTGAAAGTGAAGTCGCTCAGTAGTGTCCGACTCTTTGCAACCCCATGGACTGCAGCCTACCAGGCTCCTCCGTCCATGGGATTCTCCAGGCAAGAATACTGGAGTGGGTTGCCATTTCCTTCTCCAGGGGATCTTCCCAACCCAGGGATCGAACCCAGGTCTCCCACATTGCAGGCAGTCGCTTTAACCTCTGAGCCACCAGGGAAGGTGACTGAATGAATATACCTGTCAATATTTGAGTTGATCTTTCATTTAATAGATTTCACTGTACCTTTTGTGTTTTGTTCTATTAGGCAAGTTTAGCAAGTATAGATGCTGAGCTTCAGAAACTTAAGGAAATGACCAACCACCAGAAAAAAAGAGCAGCAGAGATGATGGCATCTTTACTAAAAGACCTGGCAGAAATAGGAATTGCTGTGGGAAACAACGACGTAAAGGTAATTACAACTACCTGAGAGGAAGCATGATTATCTGTATAGAACTCAAGCTTTCATTTTTCACAAAGCCCTTTTCATACCTGTCATCTCCTCCTCCAAGACCCATCTGTAGTAGAGGGTATTAGCTTCATTTTAATAGATGAGGAAGAGGGAGAGAATAAAGGGTCCTCAAGGAGACATGCTCGGTCAGTAGCATTTATCTGGACTACATGTTTGGTTTTCTTCTCTATGCACTTAGAAATTATTGTTAATAAATTACTACACATAAAGTGTGTAATTGAAACAATAGCTCCAGGAGTAAACTAAGTAAATTAGCTTCTGATTGTGAGCACTGCTAATTAATTCTTTATATTTGGAAATTTTTTAAGCATACAGTAGTAAACAGGACAATACTGTGAACCTCAGAGTTAATCAGTTATCAAAATTTTGCTACATTTTTTCTTTTCTAATAATCTTCAGGGTGCGGATACTTAGTTATATTAGCACTAGTGTGTAGTTAAAAAAAAAATTGCAACCTGGTAGATTTTAAAATTTAGATCAAAAATACAAGCTAGACTCTTAACTGAAAAAACATGCACATAACATGAAAGATTTCTGTATTGCAGTAGATATTTGTATGGACTTCCTTTTTTTAAAATTAAGGTCTAATTATAGTGACAAGGAGAGCAAATTTATACTTGAGTTTGTAGTGAAAGCCAGCTAAGCAGCCCTGTTTAAGAGTTGGAAATGAAATAAAAGCTTTCACTGTGGAGCACACTTTCCTTCTGTTGTTATTCCAAACTATTGTTTATTGATGGAGGCAAGGATTCATTCTCATAATTGTGTCGTTTCTTAATGCTGGCTCACCTGATCAGAACAGAAGTGCATTGTTAAACATTGAATGATGTGACTTGCTCTTTCTTCACTGTCAGTCGAACATCCTGCCCTATCCTGTTTGTGGTGAAGTATGTGAGATTGATTACATTCTGTTGGAATCTTCCAGTATAAAAAAAGTAGATTTCCTTCATATTCTGAACACTGCAAACATGTTCAAATTTTTCTTTGTAAATTTGTGCCTTGTTTTTAGAAAAATCCATCCATTTCATTGAAGAAGAAAATGACAACCCACTCCAGTATTCTTGCCTAGAAAATTCCATGGACAGAGGAGCCTGTCAGGCTACAGTCCATGGCATCACAAAGAGTCGGACATGACTGAGCAACTAACGCTTTTCACTTTTTTCATCCATTTCATGTTAATTTAGTAAGTGAAAAAGTGGTAAAGGTAGAGAAAATAAAGAGTAAGACTGGCTTATGTCTTATGGCAGAGCCAGTGATAACCAGACATCTAAACCGCTTTTGTCACTAAACCATTGCAGTATTTTGAAAACAAGTCAGACTTGCAGATAGGTTCTTTAAAAAGAAAAAATGGATCCTCAATTTTCTTGTGTTTTGCATGTAATTCTTTTCCTGTTAAACATCATCAGTAAGCGCTGCTTGAGTTCTCCTTGTTTCGCATGTTTTGCATTATGTTTCACTCTTTGTGTTATACAAGTCTCTGTATTTTGATGAATGCATAATACAGATTCACCATTGCAATATCAGAATCATTTCATGGTCCTAACAAGTTGCTTGTGCTTTATCTGCTCATCCCTCTCCCTTGAATCACTAGCAAACATTGATCTTTTTAACTGTCTCTAGTTGTGCCATTTCCAGAATGTCATATAAGTGGAATCATACAGTATTAGCTGTTTCAGACTGGCTTCTTTTACTTCAGTTCAGTTCAGTCGCTCAGTCGTGTCCGACTCTTTGTGACCCCATGAATTGCAGCACACCAGGCCTCCCTGTCCATCACCAACTCCTGAAGTTCACTTAAACTCACGTCCATCGAGTCGGTAATTCCATCCAGCCATCTCATCCTCTGTCGTCCCCTTCTCCTCCTGACCTCAATCCCTCCCAGCATCAGAGTCTTTTCCAATGAGTCAACTCTTCGCATGAGGTGGCCAAAGTACTGGAGTTTCAGCTTTAGCATCATTCCTTCCAAAGAAATCCCAGGGCTGATCTCCTTCAGAATGGACTGGCTGGATCTCCTTGCAGTCCAAGGGACTCTCAAGAGTCTTCTCCAACACCACAGTTCAAAAGCATCAGTTCTTCGGCACTCAGCTTTCTTCACAGTCCAACTCTAACATCTATACATGACCACTGGAAAAACCATAGCCTTGACTAGACGGACCTTTGTTGGCAAAGTAATGTCTCTGCTTTTGAATATGCTATCTAGGTTGGTCATAACTTTCCTTTCAAGGAGTAAGCGTCTTTTAATTTCATGGCTGCAGTCACCATCTGCAGTGATTTTGGAGCCCCCAAAAATAAAGTCTGACACTGTTTTCCACTGTTCCCCCATCTTTTTCCCATGAAGTGATGGGACCAGATGTCGTGATCTTCGTTTTCTGAATGTTGAGCTTTAAGCCAACTTCTTCACTCTCCACTTTCACTTTCATCAAGAGGCTTTTTAGCTCCTCTTCACATTCTGCCGTAAGGGTGGTGTCATCTGCATATCTGAGGTTATTGATATTTCTCCCAGCAATCTTGATTCCAGCTTGTGCTTCTTCCAGCCCAGCGTTTCTCATGATGTACTCTGCATAGAAGTTAAATAAGCAGGGTGACAATATACAGCCTTGACGTACTCCTTTTCCTATTTGGAACCAGTCTGTTGTTCCCTGTCCAGTTCTAACTGTTGCTTCCTGACCTGCATACAGGTTTCTCAAGAGGCAGGTCAGGTGGTCTGGTATTCCCATTTCTTTCAGAATTTTCCACAGTTTATTGTGATCCACATTTAAGGTTTTTCCATGTCATCTTTTAGCTTGATAGCTCATTTCATTTTTGTATGTAAAAGAAAATGAAAGTGTTAGTTGCTCAGTCGTGTCTGACTCTTTCCGATCCCATGGACTGTAGCCTGCCAGGCTCTGTCCATGGAATTCTCCAGACAAGAATAGTGGAGTGGATTGTCATTCCCTTCTCCCTGGGATCTTCCAGACCCAGGGATTGAACCTGATGTCCTGCATTGCAGGCAGATTCTTCACCATTTGAGCCACCAGGGAAGCCCTTTTGTATGTAGGTAGGTACCTGTTGAAGGCCACTTTGGTTACCTCCAGTTTAAAGCTGCTGTAAACAGACATTCATGTGCAGGTTTTTCTGAGTACATAAGTTTTTGATTCGATGGGTTAAAATAACTAAGAGCATGATTGCTAGATCATAGGTTAAGACTATATTAACTTAGTAAGAAAGTCCCAAACTGTGTTCGAAATTGGCTTATAGCATTTTTTGTTCCCACCAGCAATAAAATGAAAGTTCTATTAATTCACATCCTCACCAGTATTTGATGTCATCATTTTTTTGGTTTGAGCCTTTTTAATAGTTGTGTGACATTATCATACAGTTTTGGTGTTTTTGTTTTTAATTGAAGGATAATTGCTTTACAGTATTGTGTTGGTGTCTGCTATACATAAACATGAGTCAGTCATAGCACACTGTTGTTTAATTTGCGTTTTGGACTCTTTATTTTCTTACCTTGAATTTTAAGAGTTCTGTTTGTGTGTTTTGAATAATAGTCCTTCATTAGGTTTGTGTTTTGCAGATATTTCTCCCAGTCTGGCTTTTTTTTTTTTTTTTTTTTTAATTTTATTTTACTGGCTTATCTTTTTAATGAAGTCTAGCTTGCCATTCTTTTTCTTCATGGATTGTGGTTTTGGTGTTACACTTTAAAACCTCATCTCCAAACCCACGGTCACCTAGATTTTCTCATTTGTTTATCTTCTAGAAGTTTTTTGGTTTTGAATTTACATTTAGGTATATGATCTATTGGGAGTTCATTTTTTTCTATGAGGTATTTACATGTGGGCGACTAGTTTTTCCATCAGTTTAATAAAAAGACTGTCCATTTTCCATTTAATTCCCTTTGTCCTCTGTCAGAGATTATTTGACTGTGTCTGTATGCTATTCCTAGGCTTTCGATTCTTTTCTAATAAACCTATTTGTTCTTTTGTCAGTACCATGTCATCTTAATAACTGGAGGTTTAGTAAGTCTTGAAGTTGGGTAGTGTCAGTCCTTCAACTTTGTTGTT
Source organism: Bubalus bubalis (assembly GCF_019923935.1). Lineage (NCBI taxonomy): Eukaryota > Metazoa > Chordata > Mammalia > Artiodactyla > Bovidae > Bubalus > Bubalus bubalis. Next base: position 50,479,182 of record NC_059170.1, on the reverse strand, counting down.
CCTCAGTATTATGTTGGCTGTTCCTTTTAAGTGATAATATGAATGACATCAGAAAGAGAGGTTTTTAGTTTCAGATTCCCTTTTTTTTTAATTTTATTTTTATTTTTAAACTTTACAATCTTGTATTAGTTTTGCCAAATATCAAAATGAATCCGCCACAGGTATACATGTGTTCCCCATCCTGAACCCTCCTCCCTCCTCCCTCCCCATACCCTCCCTCTGGGTCGTCCCAGTGCACCAGCCCCAAGCATCCAGTATCGTGCATCGAACCTGGACTGGCGACTCGTTTCATACATGATATTATACATGTTTCAATGCCATTCTCCCAAATCTCCCCACCCTCTCCCTCTCCCACAGAGTCCATAAGACTGATCTATACATTAGTGTCTCTTTTGCTGTCTCATACACAGGGTTATTGTTACCATCTTTCTAAATTCCCTATATGCGTTAGTATACTGTACTGGTGTTTTTTTTTCTGGCTTACTTCACTCTGTATAATAGGCTCCAGTTTCATCCACCTCAGTAGAACTGATTCAAATGTATTCTTTTTAATGGCTGAGTAATACTCCATTGTGTATATGTACCACAGCTTTCTTATCCATTCATCTGCTGATGGGCATCTAGGTTGCTTCCATGTCCTGGCTATTATAAACAGTGCTGCGATGAACATTGGGATACACGTGTCTCTTTCCCTTCTGGTTTCCTCAGTGTGTATGCCCAGCAGTGGGATTGCTGGATCATAAGGCAGTTCTATTTCCAGTTTTTTAAGGAATCTCCACACTGTTCTCCATAGTGGCTGTACTAGTTTGCATTCCCACCAACAGTGTAAGAGGGTTCCCTTTTCTCCACACCCTTTCCAGCATTTATTGCTTGTAGACTTTTGGATCGCAGCCATTCTGACTGGCTCAGATTCCCTTGTTTCCTTGTTTTGCTAATATATTGGAAAGTGATTGACTTTTGATAAGTTAATCTTGTATCCTGTAATGTTGCTGTAATGGCTTGTTAGTTCCAGGAGTTTTTCTTTAAACAGTCATGTTATCTGCACACAAAGACAAGCTTACTTCTTTCTTCTCAAGCTCCTTATTTTTAATTTGAAGTATAGTTGATTTACAATATTGTGTTAATTTCTCCTGTAAACCAGGGTGATTGATTTATACATAGATACACATTCTTTTTCATATACTTTTTCCAGTATGATTTAGCACAGAATATTTAAGATATATCCCTGTGCTATACAGTAGGACCTTGTTGTTTATCCAGTCTATATATACTAGTTTGCATCTGCTAATCCCAACCTCCCACTCTCTCCTTCCCCCCTCCTCCCCCCACCCGCCCCACCCCCTCACCCACTCCCCACTGCCCCTTGGCAAGTACTAGGTGATGCCCAGAAGTGGGACTAACTGCTGGATCATATGGTAATTCTATTTTTAGTTTATTTTGAGAAACCTCCATAGTGTTCTCCATAGTGGCTGCAGCAGTTTACATTCTCACCAGCAGCGTAGGAGGGTTCCCTTTTCTCCACACCCTCTCCAGCATTTGTTATTTGTAGACTTTTTAATGTAGGCCATTCTGACCAATATTAGGTGGTACCTCATTGTATTTTTGATTTGCATTTCTCTAATAATTAGTGGTATTAAACATCTTTTCATGTGCCTTTTGGCTATCTGTATTTCCTCTTTGGAGAGATGTCTAAGTCTTCTGCCTCTTATGGGGGGTGAGGTGTTTTGTTGTTGAGTTGTGTGAGCTGTTTGTGTATTTTGGAAATTAAGCCCTTGATGGCCTCATCATTTGCATATATTTTCTGCCATTCTGTAGGTTGTCTTTTTGTTTTGATTATGGTTTCCTTTTCTTTGCAAAAGCTTGTAAGTTTGATTAGGTCCCATTTGTTTGCTTTTGCTTTCTGCTGCCTTGGGATACTGAACTTAAGAAAACATTGCTGTGATTTGTCAGAGAATATTTTGCCTATTATCTCTTCTAGTTTTATGGTGTCATGTCTAATGTTTAAGTCTTTAAGCCCTTTTATTTTATTTTATTTTATTTGAGTTTATTTTTGTGCATGGTGTGAAGGAGTCTTAACTTCATTGATTCATCTGGCTGTCCAACTTTCTCAACACCATTTGCTAAAAGACTTTTTCCCATTGTATGTTCTTTTTATCTTTGTCAGAGGTTAATTGTCCATAGGTGTGGGTTTATTTCTGGGTTCTCTGTGCCAGTATCATGCTTTTCTGCTGACTGTAGCTTTGTAGTATTATCTGAAGTCTGGGAGGGTTATACCTCCTGCTTTTTCCTTAGGATTGCTTTGGCAATTCTAGATCTTATGGTTTCATATAAATTTTAGGATTATTTAGTTCTGTGATGAATGTCATGGGTAATTTGATAGTAATCCCATTAAATCTATAGCTTGCTCTGGGTAATATGGCCATTTTAACAATATTAATTCTTCCAGTTCAAGAACATGGAATATCTTTCCATTTCTTTGAATAAACATCAGTTTCCTTTATTAATGTTTTGTAGTTTTCAGCATGTAAGTCTTCTGCCTACATGGTTCAGGTTTATTCCTGTTTTATATGTTTATTGATATGATTTTAAAGGATACTGGGGTTTTTTACATTGCCTTTCTGATATTTTATTATTAATGTAAAGAAATGCAACCAGTTTCTATATGTTAATTTGTATCCTGCTACCTTGCTGAATTCATTTTATCAATTCTAGTTTTTGTGTGGATTCTGTAGGGTTTTCTATATATAGTATATTATCTACATATGATAATTTTACCTGTTTCAGTTTGGATATCTTTTATTTCTTTTTCTTGTCTGGTTGATGTGGTTAGAACTTCCAGTACTATATTGAATAGAATTGGTGAGGGTAGGCATCCTTGTCTTGTTCCAGATGTTAGTGGGAGGGTCAAGCTCTATTTTTGTGTTTTATTTTTATGTTTTGGGGTTTGGGGAATTTCTTTGGTCATACTGTGTGGCTTGTGGGATCTTAGTTCCCCAACCAGGGATTGAACCCGGGGTCCAGCAGTGAAAGTGAGTCCTAACCACTCAACCACTGGGGAATTTACCTGAGCTCCTTATTTTTTGACACTGAATATTGTACTGGAATTTTGTAATGAAACTCATGAAAGTTACTAAGGAATGTGCACTGACCACAGTTCCTCCTTAGTGAACTTAAAAATCATTCTTTTCCAGTCACCTAAACATCATTATTTGTTAAGTTTTGAACTGGACTTAACACATAAACAGTAAATTTACTGAGCGCCTTTGAGGAAGAAATCCACAAAGTGAAAGAGGCAGAGTTTATTAGTTTTGTTTGTTTATATGTTATATTTTTTTTCCCTGTAGGCGTGTGTTAACATTAAGTTTAGAAGGTAAGGAAGGCAAAAATTAAGCTCTCCTTTACTTACCCTTTAGTAAAAACAATATTTAATAAAAGTTCCAAACTTCCTACAAATGTTGAATAATATTAAAAGTATTTAATTTTGTTTAAGATTTTAGAACCTAATTGGATAAACACACACAAAAAACCTTTTTTTATCTTTCATTTCTGTTTCTCCTTTTCTCACAGCAGCCTGAGGGAACTGGCATGATAGATGAAGAATTCACTGTTGCAAGGCTCTACATTAGCAAAATGAAGTCAGAAGTAAAAACCATGGTAAAACGCTGCAAACAGTTAGAAAGCACACAAACTGAGAGCAACAAGAAAATGGAAGAAAATGAAAAGGAGTTAGCAGCATGCCAGCTTCGTATCTCTCAAGTATGTGTTACAGAACAGACCTTCCTCATTTTTTTGAACAGCCACATAATAAATTTTATTTATTGTTAAAGTTCTAAGAAAAATGACCTTTTGTAGGTTATTTTGAGTAACAACATTAAGCAGTTAATTCAGCTACTTTTTCCTACTCTAGCTGCAGTGTGATAACATGAATGATTTAACTGGGTTATATTTGGTGACATGTATATGTTAAGTATAGGAATTTACTAGAAAGCTGTGACTGATGACTACTGAATCTGGAATAATTCTAGCATAAGCAAAACTGCAGGGCCAGTTATATGGCTTTGGCAACTAAATGGATGAGACCATTCAGCAGGATAGGAATTGGAGGAGAAAGGTAGAGGTTAATGTTAGTTGGAGATAACAGTAAGAATATTACTTCATAAATCAGCCTTTAAAGTGCCTTGTTTTGTAAGTGTTAGAAACTGCACAGATGATCATTTCATTGATTAAATTCTTCATCATTATAAAAACTTGCCCCTGAACATTTTGGTCTTAAGTATCTTGTTCTGTAAGTTTATTTTATGTTCAATATAGTGATAAATCTTGCTTACTCTCAAATATTCTGAACAACTGAGTGTGTATGAGAGGTTTGCCTCCATTCATTGGCTCCACTTCATAACAGTTTATTTTCCTCAAAAGCATGAAGCCAAAATCAAATCATTGACTGAGTATCTTCAAAATGTGGAGCAAAAGAAAAGACAGCTGGAGGAGTCTGTTGATTCCCTCAGTGAAGAGCTAGTCCAGCTTCGAGCACAAGGTACTCTCTTCCAGTTATTCGTGAGTTATATCTACGTTATAAACTGTTACTGACTCCAGTATGATTGTAGTAAACATATTCACACTGATGGAGAATACACTAGTAGGAATACAGACCAATTGGAATAGTAAATATTACATTTTAGTGTGGCTTTGAAATTGTTTTTGAATATGGAAGTGACCAATCTAGGAATTTCTAAGTTGTGTGTGTGTGTGTGCACGCACGTGTGCATGTCCCGTGTGCACCTGTCCTGACACAGGGGACTTAGAAAGCTGTCTTGCTTCCCTATACACACTAGCCCATCTATTCCAGAATTTGGCCAAAAAAATAAAGGAAACCATAATATCAATACAAAGAATATAACTACGGTTAACTAATCAGTATGTACTGAGTAAAATTTACTATGTGGCATTTGGGTAATTTAAAGTCAAGTACTGTTAAGGAAAGTTGTTTGGTCAGTCATGTCTGACTCTTCTGTGACCATAGCTTGCCAGGCTCCTCTGTCCATGGGATTTTCCAGGCAAGAATACTAGAGTGGGTTGCCATTTCCTTCTCCAAGGAATCTTGCCCACCCAGGGATCGAACCCACGTCTCCTGTGTTGACAGGAGGATTCTTTACCACTGAGCCACCAGAGAAAGCCCATTAAGGAACCTAGCTTCATAAAACCCATTTGCCCCTTGGTTTGTATCACGAACTCTCTTCTGTTTTCTCTTCCAACCCAAACAGAGAAAGTGCATGAAATGGAAAAGGAGCACTTGAATAAAGTTCAGACAGCAAATGAAGTTAAGGTAAGTTTGATGTAACATTGGACTCTAAAGGCTTTAATTCATCATTATTAATCATGATTAATCTGACTTAAAATCCTTTCCCCCAATTATTTTAGCAAGCTGTTGAACAGCAGATCCAAAGCCATAGAGAAACTCATCAAAAACAAATTAGTAGTTTGAGAGATGAAGTCGAGGCAAAAGAAAAACTTATTACTGATCTTCAAGAGTAAGTGTGCTTTCCTTTCTTCTGAGGTAGTAGAAACTAACTTGGAAAGACTTGCCTGTTTAGACAGGAGGACATAAAAGGTCACTGGTGGGTAATATATCCTTATTTCTAATGTTTCTAACCTGCATTTTTCTTTGAAACAATTTTTGACTTGAAAATAAAGAATCTTCATTTGTGAGAACTTCTAGTTCCAGTGGAAGTTTTTGAAAATTTTTCTTAGGTCTTTTGATGTAGATATTCAGTAAAAAAAATATTGCCCAACTTTAACCGTTATTTCAGATAAACATCACTGTCTTCTCCAGATCCTTTCCTTAACGTTTTTAAAAAATAATTATTTATTTTAGGCTGCATTGTCTCTTGTTTGGGGCATGCAGGCCTCTCTAATTGTGGTGTATGGCTCTAGGGAGTCTGGGCTCTGTAGTTTGTAGCACTCAGGATCTCTAGTTGAGGCATGAGAGCTCAGTTGCCCCATAGCATATGGGGTCTTAGTTCCCCAACCAAGGATTGAACCCAGGTTCCTGCATTGCAAGGTGGATTCTTAACCAGTGGACCACCAGGGAATTCCTGAGAAAAACTTTACGAAAACTGTGGGTTTTAAAAATGTTTCTTTTAATAGAAGTGGTTGTCTTAGTTTTTCTAGAACATATTTTTCTTACTTCCACAGCCATACACATATAGCATAGAATTGATAGAAATTTGAGGTCTTTGACCAAATCATGATTTGAGTAGGAGGCAAAGGAGAGTAACAAAAAATGATGACAAAGCTTGGGACATGGAACTTTTTGTTAATGGATTTAGGGAAAGAATTCAGGAGAATGAAACATAACGAAATCAAGATATGGTTTTAAATCAAACTGAAAAATATCATATGGCTGAATGTGGCCAGATCCTCTTTCTGCCTCTGTGGATGGCAGCCTAAAGAGGAGGCCTGATGTATGTGAATGGTGAGACTACAGAATTTAAGACTTTGAAAATTTTTAATTACAGCATTCAGAAAAGGATGATTTTGATCTTGTGAGGTGTTTTTTATTTTGTCAGCCAAAACCAGAAAATGATGTTAGAGCAAGAACGCCTGAGAGTAGAACATGAAAAGTTGAAAGCTACAGATCAGGAAAAGAGCAGAAAACTACATGAACTTACGTGAGTAGATGTTTTGATTCAAGTTTAAAAATAAAAAACTAAATTAGAGAATTGCAGGCTTTTCTCTCAGTTATATTCAGTGGATAAATGTTTCACTTCGCGTAGACGAAGGGGTGTTTTTCTTAAACCCTCTGAATTGGTTTGATTTATACCTAAAAACATGCAATACATTCTTGTACTTTAGTGAAAGCAAGGTCTTATATTTCACTGATAATTAAGATTCAGATTACTTCAAGATCCATCATAAAAATAAACCTAAAGCGCGACATTTAGAAGTTTAGATTTCAGGATCTGCTACAAAAACTGTTTTTGTCAGATTTGATCTTGTGTAAAAACAGATTCTTTTTTGTCTTCAGTAATTTATAATCTGTAATTTTCCTTTAGTCAGAGTTGTTTCTGATATGCTATATGATAATACATATTCTAAAATTCAGAAGGAACCACTCCTTATTCCTTATGCCACATATTCTTTCACTTCTCCCATTGCTATGACAGTTCTTTCCTGATAACCTATAGATTTTAGAAGATTATAAGGCATATAGAAATTTCTTTGAAAGGCTGAACATTGGTAAATTTTTTCAAAATAAGATCTTTTTCATATATGAATTTAAGCATTGATCCTGTCAGATAAAAATATTTGATTGAATACCTGTGCTAAATAAAACTAGAATTTATGGACTCAAAAGCCCATATTTACTGTATTTGTATATTCTCCTACTGTTCAGGGTTATGCAAGATAGACGAGAACAAGCAAGACAAGACTTGAAAGGTTTGGAAGAGACAGTGGTAAGAAAAACTTGGAAATAAATAGGATTGGGGAATATTAATGGATTCTTCCCCTGGTTTTAGTAAATTTGAAGACCAGCTTCTAAAAATTCTGCTTTCTTAATTCAAGGCAAAGGAACTTCAGACTTTACACAACCTGCGGAAGCTCTTTGTTCAGGACCTGGCCACCAGGGTTAAAAAGGTAATAAAACAATACCAGGGTGGATATTTATGTAGTAGTGCTTGTTGTTTTTGTTGTTCATCGCTAAGTCATGTCTGACTCTTTGCAACACCATGGACTGCAGCACACCTTAAAACTCCTCTGACCTCCTCTGTCTCCCGGAGTTTGCTCACAGTCATGTCCGTTGAGCCAGTGATGCTATCTAACCATCACGTCCTCTGCCACCTGCTCCGTTCTCCTTTCGCCTTACAGTAGTGCTTTCTGTGTCTGATTGTATTCACAAGTGAAATAACTTTACATTGTCGTAACAGCTTTGGTAGTAAACTTAGACATTTTATTTGATCCAGTAATACTTTTTCATAGCATTGATGGATGTTTTTCTAGAGCGCTGAGATTGATTCAGATGACACTGGAGGCAGTGCTGCTCAGAAGCAGAAAATCTCCTTTCTTGAAAATAATCTGGAACAACTCACCAAAGTCCACAAACAGGTAATAAAGAGTCTATTCCAATGTCACTGCAATAAAAACTGAGGAGTAACAAGCATTTGAATCTTAAGAGTCCTAAGGATTTTCATACCCTGAGCCATTCTGTTACTCTGTCATGCAATTATATAAATAAACCACTAGCAATTTTTACATTAGTTACTATTTTTAACAGCCTTTTATCAAGAGGCCAGTGAAAAGATGGGTTGTTATTTTCTTTGTAGGGCTTCAGGTCTGTCAGTTTCCTTAATTTATTCATGGTCATTTTTAAATCTCTGGGAGACAAGTCTTTAAGTTAAAATACTGTTGTTGTTGTTTTTGGGGGGAGAGGGGGTCTTCATACATTTAATACCTCAGAGTGTGAAATATATAAAATAACAAGGCAGTTCATTTTTTTTTTTTTTTTTTTTGTAAAGTAGGGACTTCCCTGGCAGTCCAGTGATTAGGACTCTACATTTCCATTATGGGGGTTCAGATTCTATCCCTGGTCAGGGAACCTAAGATCCCACAAGCTATGCAGTGTGGCCAAAAAAAAAAAGAGGAATACTTACTGTGGGGTTTGTTTGTTTTGTTTACTTTTTTCTTTTATTAAGGCTTGATAACATGATTCAGTTACTTAGTTTTTAAGCTCCTTGGCATACTTAATTGTTGTATGTCTTTGTTACTGTAAACCTGGTGTTTGCACTAGAGTGAGATTCAGGAAATTTTAGCCTTTCTTTCAGCACTTATTAAGGACTTGTTTACATTTACTTGTGGATCTTACTGTATCTAAAAGGATTTTCATGTCCACCAGATGAGTCTCTTGATGAAGAGACCTAATGCTATGTTATAACATATTGTCATGGGGGAAAGAACAGTCTCACCAGCCCCTCAATATTGAATGAAATTATATTTGGGGGGAGACATGTGAGTATATTTATAGATACATGTATTATCTGCATGTTGCTGCCTAAATTAAACTAGCTGTGGGAAAACCTTAACGTAAAATGTAGTGTGTTTTTTTTTTTTTTTCCCAAGAGAAGTTACAAAATGTTTATATTTTTTCAAATCATCAGTAAAGCCAGAATCCTTGTTTTCTGTGTCTACCTTTAGCTGGTACGTGATAATGCAGATCTTCGCTGTGAGCTCCCTAAGCTGGAAAAGCGACTCAGAGCTACAGCTGAGAGGGTGAAAGCTTTGGAGTCTGCACTAAAAGAAGCCAAAGAAAATGCATCTCGCGATCGTAAACGCTATCAGCAGGAAGTAGATCGTATAAAGGAAGCAGTCAGATCAAAGAATATGGCCAGAAGAGGACATTCTGCACAGATTGGTTAGTAGGACACAATAAAACCATGAAGCTTTGCTTTGGTTTAAATATTTTTATTTACTTGAGAATGTAATCTGATTTGTCATGTGGTATTTGTTACATTTCCTAGTTTACCAGAGGGTGGCACTGTTGGGAGTGACAAGCGTTGAGGCATAGCCACCTTAGCAGGGGAAGGAGCTAAGTCAGAACTAGATGAGCAAGACTGGTCAGGTTTAGAGAAACCAAGAAGAGCACTGTTATTAAAGCAAGAAGAGACTTGAAAGAAAATGTCATCCAGTATCTTGTGCTTTACTTGTAAAGCAGTGATACAGGAATAAGGTTTTTAAAAAGTTATTAAATTTAACCTTTCAACAAGATTTTTAAGGATTGTATAGGTCCTCGACAAAAGGATGTAACTGAAAAGAAAAAGAGAGATGGAAGAATTTGCTGAGAAACAAAAAGCCAAAGAAAAAACCTTTGGGAATGTGTTGTAAATAAAGACAAGAGACTAAAGTAAGCGTTTGTTTTTCATACTAGCTAAACCTATTCGTCCTGGGCAACATCCAGCAGCTTCTCCAACTCATCCAAGTGCGATTCGTGGAGGAGGTGCATTTGTTCAGAACAGCCAGCCGGTGGCTGTGCGAGGTGGAGGAGGCAAGCAGGTGTAAGCTCCCCACGACACCCGCGGGTTTGTGAGCTCTCTCTGGCTTTTGAATCACAGCTGTCCTTGGGAGGTGTTCAGCAACTGGTGGTTAAATACTTTTTTGGATTCTAACATTAGTAGCATGTTTTCTTTTTTTATATGGGATTCTGAAAGTAACTTACCATGGTTTCCTTTAGAGTTTTTTCATAATTCAAATCATAGTATCTGCATATTCAAATTTGTGTTCTTACTGTTGTTAACCGAATACTGGGTCATTTTTTTAAAGCTCTTAACTGTTGTGTTATCTAGTGTAAATACCATGGTTTTGTGGCTATTTTACTGGATATTTAATTATGTTAATTTTTTAATACTTGGAATTTTCCAGTGTTGAAATTTTCATGTATGAAATTTGAAGTAATGAAACATCTTTTTATGCCTCCTTACTTTCAGATTATTTCCAGAAGATTCCCATAAGTGGAATCACAAGAAAGGGAACATTTGTAAGATTCTTGACACATACTAACTAACACACTGCTATTCCCAGTGACTGTGCTAAATTGTATCCTAGCCAAGGACACTGTCTATTTTGCTGCATCTTTGCCAGTATTAATAGTTTTTTTGTTTTGTTTTGTTTTTAGCAGCAGCAGCATTATTCATGTAATAGTTTCTTTTTTTTTTAATTTTATTTTATTTTTAAACTTTAAATATTATATTAGTTTTTAAATGTCCAGTTTAATAGGCTGGAATAAGCATCTCATTGATTTAGGAATGAATTTGAATTTTTCATATATTTATTGGCCCATTTATATACTTTTTTTTTTCCTGTGTCCTTTGCCATTTTACTCTTGTGAGTGGTTTTTCTGACTGATTTATGAGTTCTTGTTTCTTTGTAAATACAAGTAATAGCTGCACCCTGTCGAAGGATAGACAGTTATCGCAAAGCAAGAAAATAAATATCATCTGGAAATAGCACCCAATATATATATCCTTCTGGAACTTTCTTTAAATATTATAACTTTTAAATTAGGAAGGTTAAAATGTAAATAACTGTAACATACTACCAGTATACTATGCTGTTCTGAATATGCTATCTGATAGCCTGCTTTTTTAACTTGGCAATATATTGTGAACATTTTCTTAATACAACATGGCTAATTATAGCTGCCTATCATTTTATCAGATTTAATTCTTAGCAAGTCCCAAGTGTGTAGGTGGTTTGGAAACTAAGGAAACTAAAAAACACAGTATAATTATGAGATAGTTAACTGGTTTGTTTCTGACAAACACTAAAGTTGTTTTATTTTAATCTTCCTTGTTTTTATGTTGTCATTTTTGCATAACATTGGCTTGCAATTTGAGTAGAATATTAAGCAGCATCCTGGAGAATTCACATTTCCATAAATTTAATACAATTTTTTGTCCACATACTAGAGGTTTCAAAAGAGAGTGACACAGTGAAAAGAGTTAATGGATATTGGAGTCCACCTAAGTTTGAATTCTGATTTTTTTACTTTTATGAACTTGAACAAGTTACTTTTTTAACAGTTTTTTCTTTTTTGTTTTCACTCCTTTTTAAAAATTCTTAGGCGTAAAAGTAAATTATGAAGTTTATGACCCATTTAATGTATCTCTGAAATAGAACATTTTTCTATATACCTCAACATTATCACAATTGACAAAATATTTTTAATATTATATCAATCCATATTTGGAATTTTCTGATTACTTACTGATTTTTAAGTCTTTTACAGCTGGTTTGTCTAAACCAGGGCATAATCCAGAACCGATGTTTACATTAGGTTATTTGCCTTAAGTCTCGAATCTAGAATAACATCCCACCCTCTTTTTTTTTTTTTTTAATGACATTGACTTACTAAATAGAAAAGGCCAATTTTCTGGAGCGTAGGCCACCTCTGGTGTGTTTGGTTGTTTCTAGATGCAGCTGCTGTGTTCCTCTGTTCCCTGTTTATTAAAAGCATTTATTGAATTCTTGTGCACATTTTTACAGGATTACATTGTAGGTGTTATGTGTTTAGTATTGTGTCACATCAGCAGACATTACAGTGGTTTTCCTGCCCCTGTTTTTTCCCCTTTGGATTAATAACTTGTTGAGCCTCTTGATTAATAAAATGAAAGTCATTCTTGAGAATTATACAAATTAAGGCATCACTACCTAGTACAGAGCAGATGCTGAGGAGGTGCAAGCTGCCTTTTCTGAAATTGAAGGTGGGCAAAAGAATTTTCAAAGGATAAATATAAATAAATACAGGTAAAAGTTTATCTGTTTTGGATATTGTTCTCACATTAAAATTCACGTGTGAACTTTGAACTCCTGTCTCATTTGCAGAGAGCATAGTCCATGACCTTTGTTAAGTAAAGTAGGTTTTAGCAGCAGATTGCTGATCCAGTGTAGTGAAAGCACTTGAGGGAGTTGGCTAACCTAGCTAACACAGGTTTTCAAGACTTGAAGTAACTATAAAAGTATGATTACGTACAGGTTTGTTTCATTGCTGGTCCAAAGGATAATGGTTATTATTTTTTAAAGTCTTGCAGTGATCAATCTTAAGCCCAGATTGAGGAGTATATGATAACTACTTTGTAGAGATTTTTTAATTATTAAGAAAAGCATTTCAAAACACTGCATTTATTCTGGGGAGAGATGGCAATGTATGAATGGTAGTGATACTCGTAGTACCCAGTTTTACGTGGCTGGTTGGTTCTTCTAGCTGCATGATGCTTTGGACACGTTGAGGTTTTCTAATAAACACAGAGGTAAATAGGCAGTGGATTACCAGGATGCCTCCAGGTAACTCCTACTGGGATTGTTTACTTTTATTTTATTTTACTTTTGGCCACACCTCACGGCTTTGGGGATTTTTAGTTCCCTGACCAGGAATTGAACTCTGGGCCATAGCAGTGAAAGTGCCCAGTCCTAACACTGGACCACAGGGGAAGTCTCTGGGATTGTTTATTTCATTGTTCCTTTCCGTAGCACATGTACTTCGTGCTTATTGGTACACCCCACCCCTTTTTGTTTTTCACAGCTACTATATATGTAACATTGCTAGTTAATTAGTGGTCCTTGACTTAATGTCACTGACACTGTCTACTGGCTGGCATTTTATTGACCATCTTTTTCTTAAAAAAAAAAAACAACTCTGTAAGTTATATATCAGCTTACTCATAGGTCTTGGGGTAAGTAAAAGCAAATGCAGGGTTGACTTCCTTTCAATATTGTACTGTCCCTAGGCAGCTCTGCTTAGGAGACAAAAGGAAGAGAAATCAAATCATTCATTGTTGCGATGAGTTTTGGGAGAAGTAGTCAAAGCTGTTGGCTAACTGTTTTTAAACTAATTGGTATATTTCATTTCATTCTTTTCAAACACAGGTTTTGTATAAATAATATTTTCTCTGTTTTTTTCCATATTCAGGTGTTAAAAGTAATTGAAGTATGAAGAGGACATAATTCAATGACTGTAGCCTGTATCCCTTGGGAACTCTAGAATTATAATGTTTTTTAGTGTATAAATTGTACCTGGCCTGTACAGCTGTTTCCTATCCACTCTTCTTGTAAACTCTGCTGCTTCCCAACACAACTAGAGTGCAATTTTGGCGTCTTAGGAGGGAAAAACGACAGTTTATAACTGTGGCCCTATTTATTACACAGTTTGTCTTTCATGTCTTAAATTTAGTCTTCACTGTGCCAAGCTAACTGTATCATATAGGACTGTGCTTTTTGTACTTATTCGTGTTTATTTTTTAATCTCAGTTTAAGTTACCTAGCTGCTACTGCTTGTTTTTCTTTTCTTATAAAATAATACCTTATTTTAGGGGAAATGGAACTTTTAGATTAAATGTCTTAAATTTTACCACTTACAACAAACACTACATGCCCACAAATTATATCAGGTCAGTACTGTACTTAAAAATCCTTTGAAATGATTTCAGAGTTAAAATTACATGCATCATCTCTTGAAGTTTGCTTCTGAAAACTACTCTTTGAGCACTGAAACCTTTAAAACTGCCGAACTAGACACTTGAGACTGGCAAGGCTACTTAATTATCTTGTGAAATGCCTATTGCTGAATTATCTTGAATAGAAATCTTTCACACTATCAAAAGCAAATCTTTTGCTTTTGTTTAAGAAAAACAGTTTGGAAAAGAAATTCATTTCTCTTCTTCCCAGTGCTGTATACACATAGCTTGGTGGAATGGAAACACCTTGCTTTGTGAGCCTGTTTAGTTAATATAAGAATTGAATGGATAATAATGTCAACTTTAATGAAATGAACTAAGATATGGATATTATAGGATTAAACATAATTTCATATTGTTAGTACTGTATTGGTTGATCTAAATTTATAGCATTTGGAAATTGAGAAAACATGTGGAAGGACAGGACAAATATATGGCGAAGTTATAAATATATAGGTAAATTTTGGTCTGAAAATCCCTGAGGTGTCTTTAACCTGCTACACTAAATCATACACTATAACGTACTTCTTATTTAGTCTAGGAGTAGTAAATTATTTGCAAGTCACTAATAATCCTCAAATTATTTTGTTGACGGTAGCTGGTAATTTTGTAATTACGTGTATCTTTTTGCCACTTCTTCCTCAGATGATTAAACTAAGTCAACAGTTTATTTTAGAAACTATGAAAATAATAGGGAAAGAGATTTCAATATTTGCTTCACCACTTGGGAGTGGGTAACTGCAACTGTGTTAGCAGAAATTTGCAAAGACTGGGAATGTAAAGTTACTCAGAGGAGAAAGCTGGAAAGTTCTGTGTTAGGATCTGGGTGGCAGAATTAACTTTTTGAAAAAGTTTTATATACAGATATTTGTATTAAATTTGGAGCCATAGTCAGAAGACTCAGATCATAATTGGCTTATTTTTCTATTTCCTTAACTATTGTAATTTCCACTTTTATAATAATTTTGATTTAAAAGATAAATTTATTTATTTTTTTAACAGTCAAAAATCCTTGCTGTTCTGATCTGCAGCAACCTTTAAAATGATTGTATTGTTTTTAGGCTTGATCAAAAGGAACACTCCAAAAATTGAGATGAAAACTTGCAGAGCGGCAAGATTGAAGCAATGCAGTTAACTAAAAACAGTGCTACCGCCTGTTGGTGACCATAGTTTTCTAAATGAAGAAATGTTTGGCTGCATTCACACAGACATTTGTATTTTGTTTTCAGATGAAAGCTTGCTTTTTTGGGCAATATTCTTAAATGAAGCAGAAATTTTTTTCTCTCTTTTGTCTGAATATAGGAGTTTCTTGTAAGATGTATCACAGGTATTGGTGCTGTGTAACAAACAATGAATTGTAACTAGTGTGTGGTTCAGAGTACACAATGTTAGGGTTTTTAAAATATCTCAATGGTTTTTTTCTATTTATAATTTCAGACTTTCACAAAATGTACAGAGAATTTCATAAATTTGTTTTAATTGAACTGCTTTTGCTATGGTAGGTCATTAAACACAGCATTTACTCTTATAAGTGAAAATTTCTGATCATCTGGAACATTGATACTTATTACAATTTACAGTGTCTTTTTTTTTTTGACTGAATAAATTAATGTTCCTCTGAATGGCATTGATAAATGGTTCAGAAAAGAAACTCAGTGAAATGAAAGTAATATTTATTCATGGTGATCAGTTAAATTATTTGCCTAATTTAAGAAAACTACTGTGCGTAACTCTCAATTTGGCAGGAGATGATAGAGGAGTCTGAGTCTGCCTGTGGAATACGTTGGTTTCTTTTCAGTGCTTGAAGATACATGCAGAGATAATTGGTTTGGGAAGACGCCATATAATTTTAAGTTAACCTGCATGCTGTAAATGTCTTTTATGTTTAAATAAAGAGGAAAAAATTTTTTGAAATGCAATGACTTTCTTAAAATGTGTTTCAGTGATATATCAGGTTGATTTTACATGACCAAGTGGCCTTTTTTCTTGACAGAATAGTCACTAGTGTGTCATTATATTCAGTATAATTTTGTTTCTAATGAATTGCATGTGCTTTGGATATGAGGTATTAAATAGGCTAGAGAATTAAGAGCTAGAGATGAATCCTCAATCTCAGTTATTTTGCTGTACTGTGATAAGGACATGTCACTCTGTTCTTCCCCCAAAACCATAACCCCTGTCTGATCATGAGAAAAATACCACACAATCCAAATAGAAGGACATTCTAGCAAATACCTGGCCAGGACTCTTCCAAAGTGTCAAGATCATGGAAAACCAGGAGAGACATATCTGAGGGGACTCTGGAGACTTGACAGCTAGATGCAATGATGCGGTGTGGTGTCCTCGGTTGAGCCCTGGAACAGTAAAAAGACATCAGTTGGGGCTTCCCTTTTGGCTCTGTGGTAAAAAAAATCCACCTGCCAATGCAAGGAAGAGGTCCAATTCCTGATCGGGGAAGATCCCACATCTATTGATCCTGTGCTCCACATGAAGAGAAGCCACCACAGTGAGAACCCTGTGCACCAAAACTAGAG
Source organism: Bubalus bubalis (assembly GCF_019923935.1). NCBI lineage: Eukaryota > Metazoa > Chordata > Mammalia > Artiodactyla > Bovidae > Bubalus > Bubalus bubalis. The sequence continues at coordinate 50,462,648 of NC_059170.1, read as the reverse complement.
AGTAACCCCCGATTCTCCGCAGCTAGAGAAAAGCCTGCACAGCAGTGAAGACCCAGCACAGCCAAAATTGAACAAAAAGATAACAGTGGAAAAACTGGTGCAGTCTGTTAGCAGTGATGTGCTGGCTGATTTCTTAGTTGTGATCAAAGTGCAGTGGTGATGGGAGATAGCACTATTAGGAGGAAGAGTTTGAGGGGATTCTCCCTATTACCTTTGCTACTTTGCTTCAAGTTAAAATTACTCTAAGGTGTATTTACTGATTTATAAAGCCTCAAAGAGCAGGAGACAGCAAGCAGTAACATTTGGAGCAGGAAAGCAACCTCAGCAGACCCCAGACACCTGACTCGACAAGCAGTGGGGAACGCCAAGAAGCAACTTTTCTCCCCGCCTCCGAAAGACCCCCAAATGGTCATGAACATGACCTGCAGTAGGTCTGGAAGTAGGGATAAAAGTAGCCTGAAGTGGGACTAATTGAAAGTCTGTCTAAACCAGAAAGCAGTTTGACCCCTGGTGCCGACTCCATTGCTGCACAGCTTGGCTACTACCTCTCCAACATGCTAGCATGATCCTGTTTGTTTATTACCTAGAAAGGGTAAAGGAGAGGGTGTCTGGATAGAAGAGCCCGGAATAGTAGGGTATGTCACCTCGAGGGTAGGGTGACATACTGGAAACAAGTGTGCCAATTAGTGATGTATGTTGCCTCTCCAAATCTACCTTTATTATAGAAGACGTTTGACATGCACAGGGGAGGAAAGGGGAGAAGATGGCCATCTGCAAGCCAAGGAGAGGCTGAAAGCCCTCACAAGGAGCCAACCCTGCCCACACTCTGGATTGCAGCTTGCAGCCTCCAAAACTGAAGCCATCCATCTCTAATTACCTCACCTTGTCTGTGGTGCTTGGTTTCAACAGCCCCAGGAGACTGATACGATGGCCAACACAGGCCGTGAGCTGGACCCTCAGCATTTCTTTTCTCCTTTCTCAGCTCTGGCATGCTTTGGTTTCCTTGGGTTTTGTTTTGTTTTGTTGAATATTTGTTAATCTTAGCTGCATCCGGTCTTAGTTTTGGCACACAGGCTTCTAATTGTTGCATGGGTTTAGTTGCCTCAAGGCACATGGGATCTTAGTTCCCCTGCCGGGGATTGAACTTGTGTCCCCTGCCTGCATTGGAAGGTGGGTTCTTAACCACTGAACTACCAGGGAAGTCCCGGGTTTGCCTCTTGTTAATACTATCCTGTCAGTGATGTGAAGGGGGTTTCAGTGTGGGGGGCACCCAGGGTGCACAGTCCCTTAGCTTGTGGCACTGGTCATGTGACCACCTTTCTGTCAGCAGGCTGGGTCTCCTGTGTGTTTGCCCTTCAGCAAACACAGGCATATCCTGTCCACCTGATCAATGGTCAGGGGTAGGAGGTGGGTGGCCTTGGACCACTTAGATCCCAGCAGAGGTGTTTCCTTCTGCCCAGTCGCAGCCAGCATCTTGACTTGGCCTGACTGCACCCTGCTTGCCTAGTGACTGGACCAGCTGTAGCCTGGGAAACCTAGCAAGCCTCTTCACCATCCTGTGGGCGGCAACCACACCTTTGCAATGAGATCTGAACCCCAAACACTGGGAGGGGGCCCCATTCAAGTCTTGTTTCTTCCCTAGGTACTCTCCATTAGCCGTAGAGTATTCTTGAAAATTCTCTGTACCCATTTATAGTTAATCCCCATGGACCTGGACTGATAGTGACATGAATGTTTGTGATAAGAGTATTTAGAACCTCAACCTTTTCGCCTTGCTTGGTTACCTGAGATTAGATTACTAGCAGACTAGAGATTTTGTGAAAAATTTACCAGCCATACAGGGAGTACCCAAAGAATCGTGGTTTCAGAAATGCCACAGTCAACATATGAACCAGTTGCTTCAGGTCAGCTTCATCGTGTCCCCACCCTACATAGGTACAGACAGCCAAGGATCACAAGGCATGTGAAAAAAGTCTTTAGGATGAGAGAATCAAACAAGGAAAATAATAATATGGAGGAAAGTGGACCTAGGAAAGGGGGAGAAGATATTTTTAAAAACACACTAAGGGCTTCTCTGGTGGCCCAGTGGTTAGGAATCTGCCTGCCAATGCTGAAGACAGGTTTGATTCCTGATTCAAGAAGATTCCATGTACCGCAGAGCAACTAAGCCTGCGCTCGATAGAATCCATGGACCACAACTACAGGAAGTCCAAGTGCAGCAATGAAGACCCAGCGCAGCCCCCCCCACCCGAAAAAAAAGCCTTTATTGGGGAGATACTCCTAAACCAAGTGAGGAAAGAGGAAGCTGTGGGGCATACAAAAGAAGGGATTACCAAGGTGAGAGCATCAAGAGCAACCAGTCCAGATGAGAGCACCCCAGTCAGAAGACTGCCAGAGTTATGTTTCCAAGACAAACAGACAGACTGATGTATGTGTTTGAAGATTTTGAGGGAAAAAAAAAGTTTATAGCTGAAGATGAGTTTAGGGTTAAGTGATTGGCACATAGAACACTAAGGGAAAAAGAATTACTGATTCAAAGAAGAATCTGAAGTATAACCCCCCCCCCCCCAAAAAAGGAGACTCACAGGTATACAGAACACACAAGTGATTACCAGTAGAGGTGTGGGGGAGGCACAAACTATTGGGTATAAGATCGGCTCAAGGATGAATTGTGTGAGAGAGTCAATTCTTGTACATGGAAACTAACTTTAAAAAATTGTATTAAGTTTGTTTTTAAATAAGTGCCAAAAAAATAAAGAATCCTGATAAGCAAAAAAGGAAAAGTCACTGTAGTGTATTACATAACTCAGCTGTAATCGGCACATTGCATCATAGTATTGGAAGCATGGATTGATAAGTGAATGTACAACACCAACCTTATTGAGAAGAGGGGTTGTGTATACGTGTTGATCGTGGTGAAAGGGTTCAAGTTTCATCTTCCACAGGATAAGACAACTGGTAACACTCAACCATGAGTAATCAATAAGCAGAAATTTGGAGACAAAACAAAATGAAAAGTGGCTGTGTCTGCCTTATTTTTGACAAAGGAGGCAAGAATATACAATGGAGAAAAGAAAATCTCTTTAACAAGTGGTGCTGGGAAAACTGGTCAATCACCTGTAAAAGAATGTAACTAGAGCACGTTCTAACATCATACACAAAAATAAACTCAAAATGGATTAAAGATGTAAATGTAAGACCAGAAACTATAAAACTCCTAGAGGAAAACGTAGACAAAACACTCTCCCACATAAATCACAGCAGGATCCTCTATGACCCACCTCCCAGAGTAATGGAAATAAAATCAGAAATAAACAAATGGGACCTAATTAAAAAGCTTTTGCACAACGAAGGAAACTATAAGCAAGGTGAAAATACGGCCTTCAGAATGGGAGGAAAATAACAGCAAATGAGCCAACTGACAATCTCAAAAATACACAAGCAGCTCATGCAGCTCAATACCAGAAAAATAAATGACCCAATCAAAAAATGGGCCAAAGAACTAAACAGACATTTCTCCAAAGAAGACATACAGATGGCTAACAAACATATGAAAAGATGCTCAACATCACTCATTATCAGAGAAATGCAAATCAAAACCACAATGAGGAACCATCTCATGCCGGTCGGAATTGCTGTTATCAAAAAGTCTACAAATAAATGCTGGAAAGGGTGCGGAGAAAAGAGAACCCTCTTACACTATTGGTGGGAATGAAACTAGTACAGCCACTATGGAGAACAGTGTGGAGATTCATTTAAAAACTGGAAATAGAACTGCCTTATGACCCAGCAATCCCACTGCTGGGCATACACACCGAGGAAACCAGAATTGAAAGAGACACATGTACCCCAATGTTCATCGCAGCACTGTTTACAATAGCTAGAGTGTGAAAGCGACTGAACTGAACTGAACTGAAGGACATGGAAGCAGCCTAGATGTCCATTGGCAGATGAATGGATAAGAACATTGTGGTATATATATATGATGGCAAATTACTCAACTATTAAAAAGAACGCATTTGAATCAGTTCTAATGAGGTGGATGAAACTAGAGCCTATCGTACAGAGTGAAGTAAGCCAGAAAGAAAAACACCAATACAGTATATTAATGCATATATATGGAATTTAGAAAGATGGTAATGATGACCCTATGTGCAAGACAGCAAAAGAGATACAGATAAAAAGAACAGACTGTTGGACTCTGGGAGAAGGCAAGGGTGGGATGATTTGAGAGAATAGCATTGAAACATGTATATTATCATATGTGAAATAGGTCACCAGTCCAAGTTCAATGCATGAAACAGAGCACTCAAAGCCGGTGCACTGCGACAGCCCAGAGGGCTGGGACGGGGAGGGGGACGGGAGGGGGATTCAGGAGGCGGGACATGTGCATCCATGGTGGTTCATGTCAATGTATGGCAAAAACCACTACAATATTGTAACTAGCCTCCAATTAAATTTAAAAAATAAAAGGAAAAAAGTGGAGGTAACTTTAGAAAAAATTATGTTTCATTAAATATTAAATTCTAATTTTGTCAAGTAAAAAAAAGTGGCTGTGTCTGGAGAGGGAGAAAGAGGTGAGGTGGGGCATGGGACCCCTGTTATATTTTCTTTGGGGTGTGGGAGTCACTGTTTTTGTGTAAAGTTTTTTAGGCGTGTTTGACTTTTTAGGGTTCCACTTGTATTCCATCGTTGGGTGGTTCCCCTCCGAGGATGCTTCAGAAGCTAGTCCCAGATTCTTGACCCAGCCTAGAATTCAACTTGCTCATTTGTAGAAAAACACTTGAAAACCTCGAGGTGATTGTTAGGCCCCTGGCTCTGTATTTCTGTGATGCCAAGTCATCTTGTCTAGAGTTATAACATCTGGTGTTTACTTCAGCAGGACATATGCTAAAAATTAGAACAAAACGGAGAAGATTAACCAACATGGCTCCTGCACAAGGGAGACACACAAATTCCTGAAGCGCTACATATTTTTGAGTAAAATGTTTCTCTGAGTTCAAAAATATATATGGAGAGAGATTACATCTGAAGGGCTCACTTTTAATTAAGCCTTCATAATCACTGACTTTATGTGAAAAGAAGTCCACAGGCTCTCAAACTGAAATCAGCAGTTCTTAAAAGTACTTCTTTCTTCAGGAAATGCATGCTTCCAAATTTCAAAGATTTGGAAGAGAAGTGGGTTTTGTTTTAATTGTGGTAAACATAAAATGTATCATCTTAATCGTTTTTAAATGTACAGTTCAATAGTGTTGGAAGAAAAGTCGTTTTTTTATATTTGTGTGTGTGTGTGTGCACAGAAATTAGCTCAGACCTGGAAATATTTGGGTCATGATCTACATCAAATATTTATTGTTCTTCAGTTCATATTAGCTTGACAGAATGAGGTTAGTAACATAAACTTTCAAATATTTCCAGTGGAGGTAAAATCAGAACCAATGACAACTATTTAAAATATTCAAGAAGTTAACTCGTTTTTTTCACCCACTTAGCAGCCAAGAACCATTGGAAATTAAAACTCAAAATACTGCAACTAAATCTGAGAAATCCCAAATAATTGTCCATTGTTTCTTGAGAGACAGACAAGACATCACCAGTGTAAGCGCCAGGAAACACCCACGTTACCATCTTGGGTATATTCTTTTCTCACTGGATAAAAAGTTAGGCACCCAGCTTTTGTATACAATAACTGGAATTGTGCACAGGCCCCCTCCACACTGCTCTGAAAATGAACTTTTGTTTTATGCAAATGTAGGCGAAGGAGAAGGAACAAAAGGCGCACATTTTAAGGCTGAGCGCATTCAACTGAAAAAACTGGATTTTTCTGGTAGGAGACCAGCCATGTTTTGCAGTGGGCCGGCTGGGGGCAGACCTGAGGCCTCAGGAGTCCCCTCTTTGCAAGTGACTGTCCACTGGCAAGGACTTTCTAAATGCCTTTGTCGGAGGTCCCGACGTGGCCCTCCTGCAGGAATAAACAGGAAGAAGCTGAGCTGTCTCTGGTTCCTCCAGCCCCATGTGGGTGGTGAGGGCCAGCTCCTCGCCACAAGACTTTTTTTTAATATTTATGTATGTATTCTGGCTGCACTGCATCTTTTAGCTTCGGCATGTAGGATTCAGTTCCCTAGCCACGGATCGATCCTGGGCCCATTGCACTGGGATCTCGGAGTCCTCATACTGGACCACCAGGAAAGTCCCTGCAGATCCTTCATTTTGTTATTTAAAAAAATTGTTTGGCCTCACTGAGAGGCATGTGGAATGTTAGTTCCTTGACCAGGGATCAAACTCGTACCCCTGCATTGGCAGCAGAGTCCTAACTGCTGGATTGCCAGGGAAGTCCTGGATCCTTTATTTTTTTAAAAAATGTATTTTATTTACCATTGACTTACAATGTTGTGTTATTTTCTGTTGTACAGCAAAGTGACTCAGTTATACATACTATATATTCTTTTTCATATTCTTTTCCATTATGGTTCATCACAGGATATTGACTGTAATTCCCTGTTCTACACAGAGGGACCTTGTTTATCCATCCCGTATATAATAGTTTGAATAGTTTGCATACATCAGTTCTAAACTCCCACTCAGTCCCTCCCCACTCACCCTTGGCAAATACAAGTTTGTTCTCTGTGTCTGTGAGTATGTTTCTGTTTCACAAATAAGTTCATTTATGTCATTTTTAGATTCCACATATAAATGACATCACACGATATTTGTCTTTCTGATTTACTTCACTTAGTATGATCATCTCTAAGTCCATCCATGTTGCTGCTGCAGACCCTTTAACTGAACTTTCACAGAGGAAGGAGGGCTAGAGACCCCTGCTTAGGAGGCCTGATGAAAAGATGCTTGGTTATTTAGGAATGTTCGGGTCTTGATTCCTGAGTCTGGACACAGAGGCAACCATCAAAGTGCCTTCCTACTCCACCCCCCACAACACACACACACATTCGAACTTCACTCTGATAGCCAACAATCACTCCATTGAGAACTCTGCAGCCGGCAGCTCCAGCACCGTGTCTTCATGGCCCCAGCCCAGAGCGATGGCACCTCCGCCCTGTCCAGTTCACACTTTCTTCTCCACTCTTCACTCTGTCCCTTTCCCCCAAGGGACTCTTGCATCCATCCCTTGAACTTGGATGTTCCCTTTGTTCTCCCAGCAAAACATGCTTTCTGACACATACCCTCAGGATTTTAGTGTACCTATTGATAAACCCCAAATCTGCTTTTTCAACCCCAGCTCTCCCATAAATTTCTAACTCATATATCCAACTGTTTGCAGGCCATTTACACTTGAAGACCCCATAGGCAAACTGCAATTTAACACGTCCCAAAGTGAACTGAAAAAAAACCCAGACGTGATTAAAGTCCACAATAGCTTACTTGAAGTCCTTGGGGACCAATGTTTTATGGAATTTTGAGTTTTTCAGAATTTAGAAAAGATAATATGCAGTATTCAAGAAACAGCACCAGTGAGGTCTGTGCCAGTACCTTGTGATCAAACATGGTTTTTCTCTTCAGCAAAATGTACCCCTATTCACTTTCAGTGGAATATACAAAGGCTGAAAAAATTCTTATGTCAGTTGAGTATCTCCAGCACTTCAGTTCTAAGAACTGATTCTACTAAAATACACCCATGTGCAAAAATGTATTTTGTAGAAAGATGCTCACAGCATGAGGGAGGAGAATCCTTGGCATGTTTGAAAAACAGATAGGTTCTGTTATCAAAAGAGCTGTACCAAACTTACCAAAAACAAACAAACAAACAACTTTTAGAACTTTTAAAATATTTTAATTTGTTTGTTTTTAGTTGCAGCATGTGGGATCTAGTTCCCGACCAGGGATTGAACTCGGGTGCCCTGCACTGGAACCATGGAGTCTTAACCACTGGACCTCCAGGGAAGTCCCTAAAGTTTTTTACATAGTAGAGTTGTAAATAAGTGATTATTGAATTTTGTCTCCTATGAAATTAAAGGGCTAATATCCCTAATACACATGGAGCTCTTTAAAATTAACAAGAAGAAAAAAAATGAAAACACAGAAAGAGAATAGACCAAGCATAGGAATAGACCATTCAAAGATAACACTTGTAAATGTTCAGCCATACTATTTGCAAATTGCAAAGCAATGCAACTTGCAATAGTAAGATTTTCTGTTTATCAGATGAGCAAAAATGAAAAGTTAGCAAAGGTATAGAGAGATAGACACATATATTAGTGAGTTAATATTTGGAAAAACCTTAGGACACTTGCCTAATTAGCATGCAGAAAACTTTATATAAGTGCTTGTTATATAGATATCACTGTAAGTTGTTTTTATTTATTTTTGGCCGTGCTGGGTCTTCATTCCTGCCTGCGGTCTTTCTCTAGCTGCAGCAAACAGGTGTGACTCTGTAGTTGTGGTGTCAGGGCTTCTCTTGTTGTAGAGTGTGGGCTCAGTAGTTGTGGCTCGTGGACTTCAGATCAGATCAGACGCTCAGTCGTGTCCGACTCTTTGCGACCCCATGAATCGCAGCACGCCAGGCCTCCCTGTCCATCACCAACTCCCAGAGTTCACTGAGACTCACGTCCATCGAGTCAGCGATGCCATCCAGCCATCTCATCCTCTGCCGTCCCCTTCTCCTCCTTCCCTCAATCCCTCCCAGCATCAGAGTCCTTTCCAGTGAGTCAACTCTTTGCATGAGGTGGCCAAAGTACTGGAGCTTCAGCTTTAGCATCATTCCTTCCAAAGAAATCCCAGGGCTGATCTCCTGAAGAATGGACTGGTTGGATCTCCTTGCAGTCCAAGGGACTCTCAAGAGTCTTCTCCAACACCACAGTTCAAAAGCATCAATTCTTCGGCGCTCAGCCTTCTTCACAGTCCAACTCTCACATCCGTATATGACCACAGGAAAAACCATAGCCTTGACTAGACGAACCTTTGTTTGCAAAGTAATGTCTCTGCTTTTGAATATGCTATCTAGGTTGGTCATAACTTTCCTTCCAAGGAGTAAGCGTCTTTTAATTTCATGGCTGCAGTCACCATCTGTAGTGATTTTGGAGCCCAGAAAAATAAAGTCTGACACTGTTTCCACTGTTTCCCCATCTATTTCCCATGAAGTGGTGGGACCGGATGCCATGATCTTCGTTTTCTGTGGGGTCTTCCTGGACCAGGGATTGAACCTGTGTCCCCTGCTTCGGCAGGCAGATTCTTAACCATTGGACTACCAGGGAAGCTCTGGAAGTATTTATTGGCATAAACTTTTTCAAAAACAACTTAGTAAAAAATCAACATCTACTAAAATTTTAAATATATAGGTCCTATTCTCCAGTACTTCCAGTTCTAAGAACTGATTCTACTAAAATACACCCATGTGCAAAAATGTATTTTGTAGGAAGATGTTCACAGCATGAGAAAGGTTCTGTGCTGGAGGGTAATGAGCCAGAGAGGAGAGATTGGAGAGGAGGGAAGGGCCCAACCCCACGTGTTGTGAATTGTGCTGTGTGCTTAGTCACCCAGTCGTGTCCAACTCTTAAAACCCATAGACTGTAGGCTGCCAGGCTCCTCTGAGGATGGGATTCCCCAGGCAAGAATACTGGAGTGGGTTGCCATTTCCTTCTCCAAGGGATCTTCCCGACCCAGGGATCACATCCAGGTCTCCTGCATTGCAGGCAGACTCTACCGACTGCGCTAAAAGGGAGAAGTTGACCTCCTGTTAACCTCCCATCAAGTGATGTGGGTAATGTCTCTTGCCCTTAAACCTGGGAAAATCATTAGGACAATCTCCACCAATAGCGTCTGGCAGAAGTGACGCTCTGTAACTTCCGAAGTGAGGCCATGCTCTTCTGCCTTGTGTCATTGGGACACTTGGTAATAATAAAAGCCAGCCACCATGCTGTAAGGAGGCCAGGCCTCCAAATGGAAGGGAGAGGTGTGGGCTTCTGGTCAAGCGCCCAAGCTAGGATATCAGGCAACAGCCAGCATCCATCCACCACCAGACTGAGTGTAAGTCTTCAAATGATTTCGGCTCCCACTCCAGTGTCCAACTTTCCCATATAAGCAAGCGTGGAAGCAAGCTATGCCCACCCAAAGTGCAGGTTTGTGAGCAAAATAAATGATTATTCATCTAATGGCTATTGTAGGCCTCTGTGTTTGAGATGATCTGCTGCCCAGCAACAGATAACCAGAATACCCACTGAATCGGGTGTTTCAGTGATCCATATGCACATCTCAATGTGAGAAGTGTTGGTTTATGTAAAATTGTGTGACATGCCCCAGGGAACCCTTCTCAGTGTGGCAGCCTGGATGGGAGGGGCGACTGGGGGAGAATGGATCCGTGTATGTGTATGGCTGAGTCCCTTCACTGTCCACCTGAAACTATCATGACACTATTAATTGGCCATACTCCAATATAACATAAAAAGTTAAAAAAATTTTTTTAATTGTGTAACAAATTTTTCTACCGCCCTCAACAGCACTGATTGCAAATTATGAAAAATTGCATAATGAGTGAAAATGCTATTTAGAGTAATTCTTCCCAGAAAGCTGGATAATGGTTTTCTGTGAAACCTGCTGTGTTCTCTAGCTGTGAGAACTTGTCCAAAGCTTGGGTCAGACTTACAGTTGGCAGGTAGTGGGTTGCCATGAGAGAGAAAAATTGGCAAAATAATTGAGGCAAGTCAAGAGATTTTAGGGGCCAAGCATCCTGAAATGTTGTAGAGATGAGCGATGAGGGTGTATGACTAATACCTAGTAAATTCACTGTATTTCAGGGTACTAATCATATTAATAGCAGATGGCTTTGAAATCTTTCAAAAACAAATGGTATCATGCTGCCAAATTAAGTGTTGATGAATACATGCAGGTGTTTGCTATTATTAAAGCATCACCACAAAGCTGTCATTCAGATCCTCCTCCTGGGGTGAAGTTTGAAAGCATGTTAGCTCCAGGTCTATGATTTCATAACACAGTATACAGGGGAAGCTTTCCTAACTACTAGTAAATGTGGTTAATCCGTATCATGCTTCAGGTCTTCATTCATTTTAGTTTAGTTAACTGTTCTAAATTCTAAGTCAACCCAGATTACGAAGATTGATGAATATCATCAGCCTCCACACCATCTCAAACAACTGGATATTTGAGAGCATCTGAATTTTTCCATGAATTTTCATCTCCAAAATTCCAGACGTTTGGCATCAGTGGGCAAAACCAGGTCATGCAGCATTTACTTTTTACTCTCTCAGCCTCACCTGCCTGCATGCATGAGACTATTCCTGCAAAGTATGGTCCTGCAGCTGTAGTTATATTAAGTGCAGCTTGCCTAATTCATTTTCCAGTTATTAAAAATAACTTACTAATAACAGTTCTTAGTAACAACAACAAGCAACAGAAATAAATTCTGGCTAGTTTAGGCAGAAAAGAATTTATTGGAAGGCTAAGAGGGGCTCCTGAACACAATAGGAGGAGGAAACCTGGGCTGGAGAAAGGGCAGGGATGAAGCTAATCCCGGCCCCACCCACTTCTCCACCCACAGTACCATCACCTCACTAAAACCATCTTCCCAAAGACCCACCCTTCCTGTAGCACCACCTCGGGAGCCGAAGCCCTCTTGACTTCCATATGTGAAAGTAGATATGGGAGCCACAAAGTGCCCTCTTCTTTCTCCCACAGCAAAAAAGATTATTCCCCATAAGGATACTGGGATGTTATAAGGAATTGGGGTGATGCTAGACATCCAAAAGCCCACATGTGTCTGCTATAAATAATATGCAGGGTTTATTTCAATTATAAAATAATTCATGTTCATTGTGGGAAATGCATAGTATTGTTTTTCTTTTTTTTCCTAAAATTGGATTTTTGTTGAATGTACTATTTATAAGCAATTGTTTTTCACCTAACAATGCACTGTGACCATTTTCCATGCCACTGACTGCTCATCTGCAACGTGATTTTCAATGTTGGGATGGTCTTTCTTCTCTAATATTAATTTTAAATCTCTTAGGAAATTTCTCTCTCTCTCTTTTTTTTTACCAGCGTAAAAATGACACTAGACTGAACATATACTCCTTTTTTTCCTTCTTTGGTTTATGTATAATGAAGCCTCCCCATGTTCCAGGCACTGTGCTAAGTGCCTCTGTGCATTTTCTCATTTATTGTTCGTCCCATGCGGTGAATCCTATTATCACCATTTTACCGTGAGGAACGCTTCCGGGAGGCTATGTCACTTGCCTATGTTCACCCAGCCTCTGACACCCACCACTTAGCTTGGAGGTCACACACATGGCAGGTGCAGAACCTGCCTGGCAGCCCTGGCTTGTCCGAGCGCAGGCTCAAGCTTGAACCATCTACCTTCCTTCTTATATAGAAATCTTTGCGTAATCCATGAAGATTTCCTTAGGATAATAAATCAGAAAAAAAAAAAAAAAAAAAAGGGACTTCCCTGGTGGGTAGGGCTTCTCAATTCCACTGCAGAGGGCGAGAGTTTGATCCCTGGTTGGGGAACTAAGATCCCACATATCATATGTGGTGTGGCCAAAATAAATAAATAAAAACAAATCAGGAGATGTGGCACTGGAGGAGTAAAGACTGTTGATACATACAGTCAGTTGCTGTCCTGAAAGTTTGTACCAGCTCATACTGCCACTCCCCTGTTCCTGGAACTAGATTAAACTGCTTATTTTTCCATGCCAGGTTGGCCCAAACCTGGTGAGTATTATGTTTATCAGAGAACTTTGGCCAATCTAGCTGGTGAAAAAAACAATGTCTTGGTTTTTGTTTGTTTTTTATTGACATATAGTTGCCGTGTAACATTGTATGTTACAGGTGTACGATGTAGTCATTCACAATTTTTAAAGGTTATACTGCATTTATAGTTATTCTAAAATATTTACTGTATTCCTTGTGTTGTACAATATATCCCTTTAGCTTATTTTGTACGTAGTAGTTAAATCCCCTACCCTTATATTGCCTCTCCCCACTCCCCTCTACCCACTTGGTAAGTGCTACTTTGTTTTCTATATTTGTGCATCTTCTCAATTGTTTGCTGTACTTTTAATTACTTTATTTATTTTTGGTTGCACTGGATCTTTATTGCTACTTGCTGGCTTTCTCTAGTTGCAGTGAGCAAGGGCTACTCTTCATTGAGGAGCGTGGGCTTCTCATTGTGGTGGCTTCTTTTGTGGAGCACAGGCTCTAGGCATGTGGGCTTTAGTGGCTGTGGCTCCCACACTTAGTTGCTCCGTGACATGCGGAATCTTCCCAGAGCAGGGACCAAACCCGTGTCCCCTGAATTGGCAGGCAGACTCTTATCCACTGTACCACCAGAAAAGTATGGTTGTATTTTTTAGGTCCCATGTATAAGTGATATCACACAGTATTTGTTTTCCTCTGTCTTATTTATTGTACTTATAATAATGCCCTCCAAGTCCATTCAAGTTGCTGCAAATGGCAAATTTTCATTCTTTTTATGGCTGAATAGTATTCCATAGTATATATAGACCACATCTTCTTTATCCATTCTGTCAATGGACATTTAGGTTGCTGTTATATCTTGGCTATGTGAACAGTGCTGCTATGAACATTAGGGTTCATTTGTCTTTTCCAATTCGTGTTTTAATTTTCTCTGGAAGTATACCCAGGAATGGGATTGCTGGATCATATGGTATTAACAGTGCTCTTTTTAGTTTTTTGAGGGATCTCCATACTGTTTTCCACAGTGGCTGCACCCATTTACATTCCCACCAGCAATGTAGGGAGGGTTCCTATTTTGGTTTTTACATTGTGCATCTTTTGTATTTTGTTATAACACCAGCTACGTTTTATGGTTTCTTACTACGTGTCAGTAGAATGTAAGTGGGGAGAGGGTATCTGTTTTGTTCACTGTTGGTGTCCGTTTTGTTCACTGTTGGTGTCCATTTTGTTCACTGTTGTATCCTCAGCACCTAGCAGAGTGCCTGGTATACAGCAGTCACTCAGTAAAGATTTGCTGAATAAACAAATGAACAAGCCAGTTTGCGGGGCACTGAGGGCAGCCCTCCCCCTGGCTCATCCGGTTCTGACAAGTCTCTCTGTTTATCTGCTGTGAATAGGCAGGTGTGCCCAGCAGGGACCCCAAGAGCCTCACTCTGAACTTCAGGTTCTGCTGCCATAAGGAGGACTTCCCACCTCCCTTGGTTTTCCCAGAGTTCCCCCGGAAGGATTCCTGGTATTACACTTAGGCTGTATTTAAAGTCACACTGGGGAGTTCCCTGGCGGTTCAGTGATTAGGATTCCTCACTTTCACTGCCAAGAGCTAGGCTTCAGTCTCTGGTTGGGGAACTAAGATTCCACAAGCCATGCAGCCAAAAAAATAAAAAAGAATAAAAAAAATTAAAATCACACTGCCCCTAAAATATCCCCAGATTTGGTGAAAATGTGCCCATTCACTTTCCCATGACTTAATTTTTTTATAAGCCTTTTGATTTTTTAAACAATTATTCAAAAAAGTCCATTTTTTGGTACTGATGAACCTATTTGCAGGACAGGAAAAGAGATGCAGACGCAGAGAATGACCTGTGGACAAAAGAGGGGAAGGAGAAAATGGGACAAATGGAGAGAGAAGCACTGACATGTATATCCTTTATATCCTTGTATATACATGTGTAAAATAGAGAGCTGGTGACAAGCTGCTGTATAGCACAGGGAGCTCAACCTGGTGCTCCATGATGGCCTCCAGGGGTGGGAGGGAGGCTCAAGAGAGGGGGGCCATGTGTACAGGTATAGCTGATTCACTTTGTCGAACAGCAGAAACCAACACAACATTGTAAAGCAATTATCCTCCAATTTAAAGTAAATTTTAAAAAAATTACACAACTTTACAGAAAAAAAAGCTCCATTTTTAAATTTAGCTTTTGATGACAAACCATAATGGAAAAAAATATGAAAAAGAACATCTATGTTTACATATATATTAATATATATATCTGAGTCACTTTGCTGTAAGAAATAAACACAACATTGTAAATCAACTAGATTCCAATAAAATCTAGAAGAAAAATAAGACATTTAAATTTAGCTTCCTGAGTCTGTGCTTGTACCCGCAACACTTCCCTAATGATTTTCTGCTCCTCAGTAAGAAGAGGACACTTGATCCTGTCACGGACACACTTAACAACCGTGGAGGCACCAAGGGCCCAGATGACGTGGAGTTTTGTTTTCAGCATCTCAGTGGGATGCTCAGTCTCACAGCATGAACCCCTAGGACTTGACCTGGGCACAGGCCACATGTGGACTTTGGTGTGGCCCCACTCTTCTTGGTATAAAAGTAAACAATTCTCATACCAGGGATCAGGGCAGACTGATTAGAGACTGTGTCTTAAGTCAGCCTAGGATGGTGTGCCAAATGTAACCATTTTCACTGCCTCTATCCCCAGAAGAGGAAAAGAAATAGAAACGTTTATTTATGGAGATTAGAAAGAACTCTCTATGTATTAACAACATTAGCCCTAATCCTCTGCCATATATATTGCAGGTACCTCCCATTCTTTTCAGGTGCCTGTTTGCTTTATTTGTGGTATTTTTTTAAACTTGAAAATGTTTTTCCCTTTTTTATAGCAAAATCTAGCAAACTTCCTCATTATGTTCCCTTCCCCACCTTGGGAATTATATATAGAAGTCTCTTCTGCTCCAAGTAGGCTAATAATCATACATAATAACCATTTCTCTTAGGAATTCCCTGGCAGGCCAGGGGTTAGGACTCTGCACTTTTACTGCCAAGGGCCTCAGTTCAATCCCTGGTCAGGGAACTAAGATCTTACAAGCTGCATGGCAAAAAAAAAAAAAGCTATAAAGCCATAATTATCTCTCTGTGGAATTATCTTGAGTTGGGATTTAAAAAAAGAAAACTGGATGCTTGGGGCTGGTGCACTGGGACGACCCAGAGGGATGGAATGGGGAGGGAGGAGGGAGGAGGGTTCAGGATGGGGAACACATGTATACCTGTGGCGGATTCATTTTGATATTTGGCAAAACTAATACAATTATGTAAAGTTTAAAAATAAAATAAAATTAAAAAAAAAAAAAGGAAACTTAGCTTTTCAATGTAAAATCAAGGTGGTACATAGAATCCCTCCACAATAGTGCTACAAGGGCACCAACTTAGCTTGGCCATGAGTCCAGGGCAAACAAACCAGTCCCAGACTGGGGTGTCAAGGGTCTTGACCCTGGGAGGGAAGATGGAACTATCACCTCTGTTTCTTCTCCAGATCCTACAGACAGCAGAACATCTAACCCTGCAGATACTGCAATAAAAAGGGGCCTAGCTGCTCACTGCTCAAAAGCCAATAAAGAGGCAAGGTTGGTGGAAAGGAAAGCTTGCTTTATTTTGGATGCTGGCAACCTGGTGAGGCAGGGGGACGTAGGCCCAAAGGCTGACTCCCCCAACCTGACAACCAGTGGGCAAGAGCTTTTTGGGAGTGGAGGGAGGGGGCTCCATGTAGAAACGACACAGTCAATGGTGATGATCATCTTGGAATCGGTCATCAGTGGTCTGACCAGTTTCTTCTTGATCATTTTAAGTACAGCAAATCTTTAGTTCCTGGGTTCCCATTTCTTTGAGGCCAATTCTCAGAACTGTTGCAGCTTATGTCGTGGCTACAGTCTGATCACAGTAGAGTTAACTTCTTCCACCTGGAGGAGGTTTCCGTGTCTATAAGACAGCTCACAGGATATGGCTCAGAATATTATCTATAGCATTTAAGGAGGAAAGAAAGGCCCTTGACTTTGCTTACTGGCCAAAGTATTATTGTTTTGTCCTATTCAACTGCTTTTATTTTTGTGTTTTCTCACTTTTCTGATTAAACTTATTCTTTGGATAAAGTTTTTCCACAGACAAAAGGCAGCCTGAAACATGGAGGGCAAGGACTACAGGGTTCCGCTCCGTTTCAATACTACTTCAGTTCCTTAGGGTCAATAACCTTGAATATATCCTGGCATTATTGTAGGCAATAAGGAGGTATCTTTGTATCAACGTGTGTATTCAGAGAATTTTTCTCATTAAATTTCTAAGAACTGAAAAACAACAACAAAAATTAAGTAGCTTCAGGACGTCCCTGGTGGTCCAAGGAAGTTAAGAATCTGCCTTGCAATGCAGGGGACACAGGCCCAATCCCTGGTTGGGGAACTGAGATCCTACGTGTGGCAGAGCAACAAAGATCCCAAGAGCCGAAACTAAGACCGGACAGGGTCAAATAAATAGATACATAGTTTTTAAAAATTAAAAAAATTAAATAGCTGTAAAGCAGTCCTCAACAGTAATAGAAAATTAGCTAAGGAAGAAAAAGGAAAGAAACCACAAAACACAACTCACCCAAATGAAATATATGTTAAAACATGGAATTGTCTATACATATGAATGAGAATTGTTTAGGATGAAGGGATTTGCATCATAAAACTAGTTTACCAGTAACTTGTAATAAATTCTAAATATTTATTGAATTCCTATGAATTCCAAATAAAGGGTCCTGCTTCCAATTTCTTGGAAGAAAACCTGGATCCCATAAGAAGGTGGGAGGCATTTTAGAGGCTTATTTTGAGCCACTGGTCTCCCAAAATACACAAGCAAATCAACTTTGTTTTTTGGGGTTTTTTAAAGTATTTATTTCGGTTGGGTAGGTCTTTGTTGCTTCACACGGGCTTTCTATGTCATGGCAAGCGGGGGCTGCTCTCTAGTCGTGGAGTGTGGGCTTCTAGTTGCAGAGCACGGGCTCCAGTGTGTGGGCTCAGTAGCTGTGGCGCACAGGCTTAGTTTCCCCGAGACATGTGGAATCTTCCCAGACCAAGGACTGAACTCGTAGCCTCCCCATTGGCAGGCGGGTTCTTAACTACTGGACCCCTAGGGAATTCCAAATCAACTTTGTTTTGATTCGACATTGAGCATGCTAATTTTCTGGATACAGCTCCATCTTACAGAAATCACAGCAAATGAAATTTGTCCCCTGCAGAACTTGTTGGAACCTCCCTCTGTTGTGGAGATTCCTTGGTGGCTCAGATAGTAAAGAATCCACCTGCCAAGCAGGAGACCCAGGTTTGAGCACTGGAGAAGGAAACAGCCACCCACTCCAGTATTCTTGCGTGGGAAATCCCATGAACAGAGGAGCCTGGCGGGCGACAGTCCATGGGGTCACAAAAGAATTGGACACAACTTAGGGACAGACTTTCTGTTGTATTTGAAAAAATAAAGTTACAGCAGCAGTTGGGGTTATGTGGTGACAGGAGGAATGGTAATCAGCTGCTAATTAGAATTCAGTGAAATATTAGGGCAATCATCACAGGAAACTCCCACTCAACACTATACATAAGTTTAAAATGCCCAAGGGTAGCAATTAACTTCTGGAAATAGTAGCAGGTATGCGTACTTGAATTGAAGTTAATCAACGCATCTCTATTACCTACACAGTTTACAGAGGCTACAGCTTGATATTTTAATGGAGCGATATCAGTCTGGTGTTTATACCCAGGAGTGTGGATTTATACATTTAAAAATATCCTTATTTTCATTGTAAAACTGTTGCTAAAGAAAATTGGCTTCAACAAAACATTCTTTTTATATTGGACTCTCCTCTTTCTTTTTTCCTTGGAGATTATTTAGGCTTTTCATCAGGGAGAGGTTCTTAGGTAACCTGCAAACACAAGACACAAACAGATCTTCAAAGTCGTATTGACCTTATAGGGACCTTCACTTTGTGGAGACTTGTGTCAGATCTTTTAAACGAGTCAAAGGAAACTTGGAAAAATGATTTTTTTCTGCCTTAAGTTGCAATTGAAAACCTTATTTGAACCATGGAAAAATTAGAGAAACAGTCCAGAACATAGCCAAATAACATAGTCTAGACTTTACCTCGGAGAAGGCAATGGCAACCCACTCCAGTACTCTTGCCTGGAGAATCCCATGGACGGAGGAACCTGGTGGGCTGCCATCTATGGGGTCGCACAGAGTCGGACACGACTGAAGCGACTTAGCAGCAGCAGCAGGAGCGGACTTTACCTGCGTACAGGATGCTGTAATTGCTGGATCTTGACTTAAAATTTGCACTTAAAAAGATGCAAGACAACAACTACACAGTCCGTCTATTTATAGATAAAAAATAATACCCAGTCATTTCATCTAGTGGAGAAAAGTTCGGTTTCTTCACATTCAACCCAGAAGATATTCAAACATATGGCAGATATCACATATAACATTTTAACAGATTTATTTGCCTGGCAAATATATAGCTGGCCACACAGTAGATCCTCAGGAATTGTTAAGTGAATCTTTTAAGTATCCTTTAGATTATTATTCCATAATGTATTTATCTATTTTGGGGCATTTGTATATGAGAACATAAATATTACTTTATTGCACCAACCCCAGAGTATTACTTATTGCTGTTTAACAAATTGCCTCCACAGTGGCTTGTATAAATAAAAATGCTGCTTCTTTCAGTTTTTGTGGAGCAGGAATCCAGGCACAGTTGAGCTGAGCTGCATGAAGGGGCAGGTGAGCAGTCAGCTAGGTCTGGGTTCTCATCTAAAGACTAGACCTGGAGGGTAGAAGCCACTTCTAAGTCACACACCTGGTTATTATCAGTCTCAGGAAATCAACTTTCAATCTTACTCACCTGAGCCTCTCCATAGGAACTGACTAACAACATGGTCACCAGCTTCCCCAAGGGAACCAGGCAAGAGACAGGCAGCAAAAGTTGGGGCCACTAAGATGGAATCTGCAGTCCTTCATCACCCAGTCTCAGAACTCACACCATCGCCTCCACCAGATTGTCTTCTCTAGAAGTGAGTCACTCAATCCAGCCCACATGGAAGGGAGGGGATCATAGAACAATGTAATACCAGGAGGCAGAGATCAGAGGGGGCTGATTTCAGAGACTCTTTCCATGATCAAAATCAGTCCATGAGGATCTTATGGAGAGGAAGTAGCTGGATATGCTCTGTTATTTTTGTCTGCCTGCCATCTGTTTGGGAAATGACTCCTCGCTCCTTCTCAGTCTCTGTGGCTCTGGAGACTGAAAGCTCGCCTCACCCTGGCTCTTGGGGCTGGGCAGCCATGGTGTCCCCGGCCTGGTCAGTAACAATACTGCATCTCCGTGGCCGGAATGACTGGTTTGGGGATGAAACACAGAGAGTCCTTTTTCAGGAGTTGACACAGGTGCTGCAGAAACCAGGCCTCCTAGGATCGCAGGTGCTGTGAAACGTGGGAAACTGGAATTCTTCTGTCTTCTGTGTCTATATATAGGACTCCTTTGCTCCATGTGAAAAAATTCTTAGAATAAAACAGAGCTGAGAGGTGCAGAGTGAGTTAAACACACCAAATCCTCGTACATCTCCTACCTCTCTGAGCCCAGCTCTTCCTAAAGTCAGGCTTACCTTTTCTTTTGCTTTTTAAATTTATTTGGCTGCACTGCATCATGTGGGCTCTTAATTGTGGCACGTGGGATTGAGTTTTCTGAGTAGTGATGGAACATGGACCCCCTGCATTGGGAGCACAAAGCCTTAATCACGGGACCACCAGGAAGTCTTTTCTTTTCTTTTCTTAGTTAGCTTTGAATCGGGTTTTTAATCACTTTCATCACAACAGCAACAACAAAATGGTTCTAATATATCCAGATGTTATGGATGTGGTCGCAAATACACTATCTTCCCTTAATAAAACCATCATAGCAGTGGCTTTTATAAAGTTGTCTAAATACATTTAGTATATTTAAATTTTTTAACCTTATCAGCATAATGTTTAGAAAACCAAGCTCCATGTGTTTCCTATTGTTTGAACTACTTCCTTTATTCACCTTAAATTTACTTTTCTCAAGATTCAGGAAACGTCTTCTTGTTCCATTTAAGTTCCCTAAGAACGGGGACAAATGCTTTCCTAATTATTATTTCCTGCCTAACGTGCAGCACAATAGCTGGCCACACAGTAGATCCTCAGGAATTGTTAAGTGAATCTTTTAAGTATCCTTTAGATTATTGTTCCATAAGGTCAAGACTTGATTTGGGGACCTCCCTGGCAGTCCAGTGGGTTAAGACTCTGTGCTCCCAATGCACGGGTGTGAGTTTGATCCCCGGGAACTAAGATCCCACTTGCTGAACGATGTGGCCAGATAAATAAATAAATACATAAACAAAATAAAAAACAAGACTTTATTTTTGCCTGTATGAAAACCAGTTCAGTATTTTCATGTTAACTTCAGGTTATTCCTATATACTTGGGCTTTTCATAATCACTGCTCTAAACAATTCATAAAATCATTAAGTGAGACTAATCATAGAGGAATGCCAATGTTTATACTTCTTCCCCCAAGGAGAGCTCCTGAATCCTAAACCATTATTTCATGTCTCTAAGCAACTTCCCTCTGCTTCACCCCTAGTCTCCATCACTCCATGGTGACTCTATTTCTGAAATAGCCTTTTGTGTGAAACTTTGTGAAAGGCTTTTTGAAAATCTTAATGGACGCTATTCATGAGCTTTTGTACATATGCGTATGTGCCTCCTACTAGGGATTTATTAGCTCTGTGAGGCTGGTTTCCTCTTTTAAGACCATATAGGCCCCTCCAGCTCCTTCCTTGTCTCCCCAGGAGCATAGGTGTGCATGCAGTTGTCTTTTGAGGAGAAGGGCTCAGCTCTTCTCTGTGGATCTGTTTTGATGGGTTTTCAATATGTGGCAGGTATTGTAGAATAATGTAGGGTGGAGACTGCCAAAGTCAAACTCTCCTAAAAGAGATGAATAACTTTGGTTCAGTTAGCATGCTGAGGTCAGAAACAGGGAAATAGGGGCTCTGGTATGGTTAATATGGGCTGAAAGTGGGAAGTTAGGTTAGAAACACAGGAAGTTGGTGGTTGTCAGCCAAGGGTCAGGAATGTCACAGTCCTTTAGGAATCTGACAGTGGCATTGGTTTCCTCTTTCTTCAGGTTCCCTCCTCTCTTGATCTCTGCACATCATGCTTCCATCCTGCCTTGGAAAATACTCCTTCTCAGTCTTTCCTGGAGGCTCTTTGTCTCTCTAATGTGATTGTTTTCCATCTTTGGTCTTATTATGTCTCCGTCTGCATGTTGCCATTGTCAACTTCACATCCTCCCTTCGATTTAGGGAATCTATTTTATAGGCTGATAGAAATGTAAGTCATAGTAATTATAAATGTGTAAATTTGGGTCACATAGTTCTTCTCTGAGCTCCAGATGAGTCTATTCACCTCCCTAGAGGACACATCCATGTCAGTAGCCCACAGATGTTCCAAACCTGTGTCAGAAATCAAAGAACATCAGAACATGTCCAAGATCATGTACAGGTCTGTACATAATTTAAGGCCTTTTTCCCTCCCTTGGCATTGCTTTGGGATCTTAATTCCCCTACCAGAGATTGAACCCATGTGCCCTGAAGTAGAAGGACAGAGTGCTAGCCACTGGACTGCAGGGGAATTTCCAAGGCCTGTTTCACTACGCTGCTGCTGCTGCTAAGTCGATTTAGTCGTGTCCGACTCTGTGCGACCCCATAGACGGCAGCCCACCAGGCTCCGCCGTCCCTGGAATTCTCCAGGGAAGAACACTGGAGTGGGTTGCCATTTCCTTCTCCAATGCATGAAAATGAAAAGTGAAGTCGCTCAGTCGTGTCCGACTCTTAGCGACCCCATGGACTGCAACCCACCAGGCTCCTCAGTCCATGGGATTTTCCAGGCAAGAGTACTGGAGTGGGGTGCCATTGCCTTCTCCGTGTTTCACTATAGATGACCAAAAATAAACAAAAAACCCTACTATATTTCACAGAGTCTAAGGAGAATCTGGACAGGATGGGGGTACAACTAGGTTCAGAAAGACCTGGAACCAGAACCTAAAATCCTGATGATTTCTCTCCAGATTATACCTCTATACCTCCCACCCCCCACAACACCCCCCGTTATCCGTTTCATATCTTTTGATGTGGACTAAATTCTTCTGCTTCTCAGTTTACCTGGTGGGAAACAATAAAGATTTCCATTTTCCCTGCTTTAGTCATGCAGAGCGAGACTGACCTGATTCTTTCTGGGTTTTCAATTCAAAACCCTAAAGAAGAAAGTCATTGACCCAGCCATGGTCAAAGTGCCCACCCATCAGCTGATCAACTTTGGCCCTACATGTATGTGTATGTAACTCGAAGTTGTCCTGTAGTTCACTGATGCTCTGGTCATTCTGCTTCAACCTTTTTTCTCCATGTGTTTCATTTTGGAAAGTTTCTATTACTGTGCATTATACTCTCTATTTATTTGGCTACACTGGGTCTTAGTTGTGGCCAGTGGGACTTTTTTTTTTAGTTGCAGCATGCAGGCTCTTAGCTGTGGCATGTGGGATCTAGTTCCACCACCAGGGATTGACCCTGGGGCCCCTGCATTGGGAGCTTGGAGTCTTAGGCACTGGACCACCAGGGAAATCTCTGCATTACTACTCTTTTCTTTAGTTGTGTCTTATCTGCAGCTATTCACATCCAGTATGTTTTTCACTGTAGACATTATATTTTTTGTACCTGTTATGTTTTTTAAATTTTATTCCATTTTGTTACTTAAAGTGCTTACTCTTTTGTTTAGATTCTTAAACATATGGAATATATAATCACATATAATTATTAACATAACAGCTGTTGTAATGTCTTTGCCACTAATTTTATCTTTGTCTAATGTCCATGTCATTTCTGGGTCTGTTTCTATGGATTGCTTTTTCTCCTCATGATTCATGGTATTTTTCTTCTTGTTTGTATGCCTGGTCATTTTTCACTGGATGCCAGACATTGTGAATTTTACCTTCTTAGGTGCCAGATATTTTTCTATTCCTATGAAAGTTTTCTTGAGCTTTGTTCTGAGAAGCAGTTAAATTACTTGGAAAGAGTTCAATCCTTTACACGGTTCTGCTAAGCTTTGCCAGGCAGGCTGAGAATGGCCTTCATTCTGGAGCGCATCTTGCCACTCCTCTGAGGCAGTGCTCTTTTGCATGCTCCACCTGATGCCCTGGGAATGATAAGGTTCTTCATTCCAGGATGAGTCCCTCTGGTCCTACCTTTGAGTAGTTTCCCCACACTCGGGGGCTGACCAGTCCTCAACTGAAGGCCCTTGGGGACCCTCCGCTGGTCTCTGGAGCTCTTTCCTTGGGTGGCATTCCCATCGCTGCCACTGGACCACTCAGGGACACAATGTCACAGCCTCCCTGGACACCAGGGTCCACCGGGGTTCCCACTGTCTGAGCTGCCCCTGCAAAACTCTCCAGGCAGTAGGCTGAGACAACCACAGTGCTCACCTCACGTGTCTCCACTCTCTCAGGGATTGTTGTCCTGGGGTGCAGTGTCTGAAAACACTCGTTTCCTGTATTTTCCTGTCTTTCAAAATTGTTTCAGAAAGGAGAAAGGTAAATCCAGTTGTTGCTGTCATGCCATCTGGGCCAGAAGTAGAAGTCCAATCTTTTGAAACTAATTGCAGTTTTTTTTTTTTTTAAACTTTAATCTCATGAGATTTCCCTGGCAGTGCAGTGCTTAAGACTCCTGGCTTCCATTGCAGGTGGCACAGGTTTGATCCTTGGTGGCGAGGGGCCTAAGATCCCACATGCTGTGCATTGGAGCCAAAAAAATCAATAAAATGTGTGCACAGATCACAGCGTCTTCATCTTTGCATCTTGGAATTTAACACAGCAAGTGCTCAACATATGTTTAGTGAAAGGAATTGAAAACTGTATATAATTACACCCAGAGACCAATCTTCACTGTTTATTCCACAGCGTGTTTAAAGCTGTTACCTGCAAACGTGGGCTATAATTTAAACATTCCTATATTCTGGACTTGACTCCATGTGTTTAAATCAAGTATGTCATTAGCAAAATTCTCAGCCATCAAAGGCGATTCTCAACAAAAGTGGTTTAGTTAGAAGTGTATTTCTGAAGCCCTTCTACTGATGAGGGTGGCAGACGGTTGGCATATGTCTTCTGTGCATTTGGTTTACTGCTTATGTTGAATATAAGATCTTCTTCTAAGTGTGTCACAGATTTTTGAAAAAGGGCTTGTGTATTTACAGCTCATGTTGAGCAGAATGCAACTGCAAATTCCAAGCAAACAACCTCATCATTTGCTTCCTCGTGTAGTGAAACCCTTCCCTAACTGAAAAGGAAGTCAGACCACAATCTCCAACAGTGCATTCAACCCTGTGGAGGTGCAATGGTTGCTCAGCAGTAATAGATGCTACCGTTTGATATTAGGCTTTTCAAGAGTCAGACTTCTGAGATTCTGTCATAGGTCCGTCCTGGACTGCACATTTTCTCATATGATAAAGTCCATCCACAGCCCCTTCCCAAACCTCTGGGATACTTTGTGTAGTTTGAGCTTAAACCTACTTGAGGGCTCAGTGCTTTCTTTTCTAACCTAAATAAAAAATATCCCAAGAAATAAGTGACAATGAATTCCCTAAGTCCAGTGCCTAGGGCTCCATAATTCCACTACAGGGGGCATGGGTTCTATCCCTGATCTAGGAACTGAGATTCTACATGCCATGTGATGCGGCCAAAATATTAATTAATTAATTTAAAAAAACCTCTTCATATGCAGTAATGTGGATGGACTTAGAGATTATCATACAAGTGAAGTAAGTCAGACAGAAAGAGGAATACCATATGATATGTCTTATATGTGGAATCTAAAAATAGGATACAAATGAACTTATTTACAAAATGGAAAACAGACCCACAGACATAGAAAACAAACTTATGGCTACCAAAGGGGAAAGGTGGGGGAGATGGATAAATTAAGAATTCATGATTAACATATACGCACTGTGTGTGTGCTCAGTGGCTCAGTCATGCCTGACTCTGCAGTCTCATGGACTGTAGCCCACAAGGCTCCTCTGTCCATGGGATTTTCCAGGCAAGAGTACTGGAGTGGGGTGCCACTTCCTACTCCAGGGAATATTCCCGCCCCAGGGATCAACCTGCATCTCTTGCATCTCCTGCGTTGGCAGGTGGATTGTTTATCACTAGTGCCACCTGGGAAGCCATATATATACACTACTATCTATAAGATAGACAGCCAACAATAACCTACTGTATAACACAGGGAACTCCGCTTGATACTCTGTAATAACCTAAATGGGAAAATAATTTGAAAAAGAATAGATATATGTATATGTATAATTGAATCATTTTGCTGTACACCTGAAACTAATACAACATTGTAAATCAACTATATTCCAATTAAAAAAAAAAACTCTTGAAGACAAAATGCCCAACCCAAAGGAAACTCTCAAGTGCTAGAGTTTCAGGCATAATGGGGATAAATATTTTGAGTGCTTTTAAGTTGCTCATCTCACCCATACATAAGGCTAGCCCTGCCAGAGTATGGATGACTATAGCTCTATCACTAAATAGGAAGAGGGGTACTAGAAGAGACCATTTAAAAAATTCCAGATGTACTGTTCCACTGCATCCTAAGAGACGGCTGCTTTTACGAACAGCAATGATATAAGTGAAACCTTATTCCCTAAAGGAAAAGAGAAAAGAAAAATCAGTGGTTTGGAACCTTCAGTCTTTTCTAGCAACCTACTCAAGCCAACAATGACCAGTTCCATTGATTTTGTTTATTTTAATCTAATTAAAGTATCCAACAGCCACTTTCCTTCCCTCTTATTATTTTGGGAAAATATCATGCTTTGAAGTAGTCTAATCTAGGCTGATAAAAATGATCAATGTTCAGATTTCTTTAGGAAGATATACTAAATTCCATGATGACAGAAATGATGCTTACCTTTATTCTGTCCATTGATTGCTGTGTCTCATTTTGTGCCAATGGCATGTTGTTTTGATTACTGTAGCTTTGTAGTATTGTCTGAAGTCTGGGAGGATTATGCTGTCTGCCTTGTTCTTTTTCTTCAGTACTGCTTTGTCACTGCTGGGTATTTTATGATTTCATATACATTTTAGGATTATTTGTTCTAGTTCTGTGAAAAATGTCATGGGTAATTTGATAGTGTTAGTTGCCCAGTTGTGTCTGACTCTTTGTGACCCCATGGACTGCAGCTCACCAGGCTCCTCTGTCCATGGAATTTTCCAGGCAACAATACTAGAGTGAGTATCCATTCCCTTCTCCAGGGGATTTTCCTGACCCAAGGATCAAACCTGGTTCTCCTCCATTGCAGGTATCTAAGCCACCAGGGAAGCACATTAAATGTATAGATTTCTTTGGGTGGTATGGTCATCTTAGCAATATTAATTCTTCCAATCCAACAGCATGGGATATCTTTCCATTTCATTGAATCCTCTTCAGTTGCCTTTATTAATGCTTTGTAGTTCTCAGCATATTAAGTCTTTCACCCCTTGGTAAGGTTTATTCCTAAGTGTTTTATTTTTTTGATAGAATTTTAAAAGGGATTGTTGGTACTTCCAAGGTGGTTCAGTGGCTAAGACTCTGAACTCCTAATGCTGGCGACTTGGGTTTGATCCCTGGTCAGGGAACTAAATCCCACATGCCACAACTAAGAGTTTGCATACCACAACTAAAGATCTTGCATGCTGCAACTGAGACCTGGCACAGTCAAGTAAATAAGTAAATATTTTAGAACATAAAAAATAAAATGGATTGTGTACATTCCCTTTCTGGTATTTCATTGTTAGTGTAAAGAAATGCAACCAATTTCCGTATATTTATCTTGTATCCTGCTAACTTGCTAAATTCTTTTATCACTTTGAATAATTTTTGTGTGGAGTCTTTAAGATTTTTTTACCTATCAAGTTCACTAATCTTTTCTTCTGTATCGTCTGATCTGCTGTTAATCCCATCTAGTGTCTTTTTTTGTGTTTTCCATATTTAAAAGTTCAGTGTGGAAATGTGGATTACATCTTTTCTTTTTCTTTTGGCCATACTGCATAGCTTGTGGGATTTTACTTCCCAACCAAGGATCAAGTCTGTATCCCCTGCAATGGAAGTGTGGAGTCCTAACCGTTGGACTGCCAGGTAATTCCCAGATTACATCTCCAAGTATCCCTTTGTCATGCTTCTTTAACACATGGAGTATAACAACTGTTTTAATGTTCCCATCCACCAATTCTATCATAAGTTCCATATGGAGGTCTATTTCTATTGATTGATTTTTTTTCTCACTGAGGGTTGTGTTTTCCTGCTTCTTTTTGTTCTGTTATTTTGTGCAGACACTAGACTGTGAATTTTATATTGTTGGATGCAGGATTATTATTATATTCCTATAAGTATCTTTTGAGCTTTATCCTGATTTGCAGTTAAACAACTTGAAAACCATTTGATCTTTTCAAGGTTCACTTTTACATTTTGTGAGGTGGAGCCCAAGCAGCCTTCCTTCTACAGCTAATCTGGCCCCTCTCCTGAGGACATATTCTTTTTAGTGTTTGACTTAATGTGTGGTAGTGAAGAGGTTTTTGTTCTGGCAGAGGTTTGGCCTGTAAGGAGTGTTCAGCCTCCTCCTTACAGGTGGTAGTACTTTCTCTAGCCTCGGGCTCTTTCCTCACAGGAATGTTCTGATCTCAGCTCAGCTGAGGACTTGAGGGAACCCTCTGAAGTTCTCCAAGGCTCTCTGTCAGAGGGTCCTCTGCTCTCCTGTGCTCTGCCCTGCAAGTTATAACCGCTTTCACTTCAGTTCTGTCATTTTCATGGTTCTTCAGCTCAGAGATTCCCTTGGGCACCATTTGCGTTTCTCCCCCCTGGAGCCAGAGAAGACTCTTGAGATTCCCTTGGACTGCAAGGAGATCCAACCAGTCAATCCTAAAGGAAATCAATCCTGAATATTCATTGGAAGGGCCAATGCTAAAGCTGAAGTCCCAATACTTTGGCCACCCGATGCGAAGAGCTGACTCATTGGAAAAGACCCTAATGTTAGGAAAGACTGAGGGCAACAGGAGAAGGGGGCAACAGAAAATGAGATGGTTGGATGGCATCACCGACTCAATGGACATGAGTTTGAGCAAACTTTGGGAGATAGTGAAGGACAGGGAAGCCTGGTGTGCTGCAGTTCATGGGGTCGCAAACAGTTGGACATGACTGAGTGACTGAACAACTACAACTCCTTGAGCTACAGCCTGGAAAGTGTGGATGGTGAGCTGGGACCCCTCAGGGGTTTCCTTATCTGAGGGAACACTGTCTTCTTCTTTGGCTATGCCATGCGGCTTGTGGGATTTTAGTTTCCCAACCAGAGATTGAGACCAGGCCTTTAGCAGTGAAAGCACTGAGTCCTAACCACTGAAAAGTGAAAGTGAAAGTTGCTCAGTCGTGTCCGACTCTTTGCAACCCAATGGACCACAGAGTCCATGGAATTCTCTAGGCCAGAATATTGGAGTGGGTAGCCTTTCCCTTCTCTAGGGGATCTTCCCAACCCAGGGATCAAACCCAGGTCTCCTGCATTGCAGGTAGATTCTTTTACCAGCTGAGCCACAAGAGAAGCCCCCTAACCACTGAACCTCCAGGAAATTCCCAGGAACACTGTCTTAAGCTTTTTTTGGGGTCCATATCTGTGAGCCAGTGTTTTATATTTCCAATTTCTTAATTAAGGTAAGAGAGTAAATCCGATACCTACTACATCATGGCTGGAAGCATAACCCACCTGATGTTTTTGATCCCACCAAGTGACCTTATTCATGGTATTACATCTGGTAACAAGACTAACAGGCCCAAGGAATTGCTAGGTGGAACAGTGGTTAGGACTTGGCACTTTCACTGCTGAGGGCCTGGATTCAATCCTTGGTTGGGGACTAAGATCCTATAAGCCACATGACACAGTGAAACAAAACAAAGCAAAAAATAAGACTAACAGGCCTGTAACTGGAATGATACACTCCAGTGAATGATACACTTACTCAATTATTTACTGTGTGTCAATGACATTTGTATCATAGGCTGACAAAGAAGTTCTCTTTAAAGTTTTTTTAAAGACTAGTTGTTTTTTTTTTTTTTTTGGTCCCAATTTTTTTGGCCTCATGGCATGTGGCATCTTAGTTCCCTGACCAGGGATCGAACCCCACTGCCTGCAGTGGAAGCTTGGAGTCTTAGCAATTAGACTGCCACTGAAGTCCCCCAATTTTTTATTAAAAAAAATTGAAGCCTATGGAAACTTGAAAAAATTAAACAATGGAAATCCATAAGCCCTTCTGCTAGATTCACAAATTATTATTTTGCTACATATACTTCATTTCTCTATATATACTTTTCAACCAATTAAAAGTAAGTTTTACACCTAAATATTTATTCTGCTTCTTCCAAGAAAAAGACATTGTCTTACATAACAAGAGCATTATCTTCTCTAAGAAATTTAACACTCTTACAATAATATTCGCTATTATATAGCCTGTATTCAAATTTCCTCTAGTTGTATTTTTCTCTTTCCAGAATCACAGTCCAATCAAGAATCACTCACTGTCTTTGGTGCTTATGTTTCATAAAGCTCTTTTTCTCTGCCATCTTTGTCTTTTATAATGTTGACAGTTTTGAGGTGCTCAGACCTGATATCTTGTTGAATTTAGATTTTTATAAACTGTAATAGTGTTAGTAAATTTTATGACAACTTGGGAAAAGAAACGCCTCATTGTTTTGGAATCATATTCATCCTGTCACTTTGCATACTATTAAATTTTGGCTATGAATGAATCTTATGTTAAGAACTAATATATCTGAAAATTGCTCAGTGACTCAACTGTGCTATTACAAAACTTAGAAGTAGAAGCAATCTAATACTGTATTTCTCCCTGGTGAAGGGAAAGGCAATTGAGAAACTTTAGCTGTTTTGTTTTGTCATTTTTCTGTCTTAAGATCATAGGGTTGCTTAAAAACACAGTGAAACTTCTTTGCAAGCACAGTTCTTATAATCAAAATAGAAAGTCAACACTTTCATGTTGACTCTTAAGCAGCTGAACTTGCATACCCCTTCCTCCTCCAAGTGAAATGGAATAGAAAAATACTTATTCTATTTTTTTTTAACTTTTTATTTTTATTGGAGTATGGGTTCAATCCCTGGGTCGGGAAGATCCCCTGGAGAAGGAAATGGCAACCTATTCCAGTATTCTTGCCTGGGAAATCCCAGGGATGGAGGAGCTTAGTGGGCTACAGTCCATGGGGGTCACAAAGAGCTGGACACAATGTAGTGACTAAATTACAACAGTTGATTTACAATGTTGTGTTAGTTTCAGTTATACAGCAAAGTGAGTCAGTTATACACATCCATGTATCTATTCTTTTTTCAAATTATTTTCCCAATTAGGTTGTTACATAATACTGAGCAGAGCTTCCTCTGCTACATGGTAGGTACTTGTTGGTTATCCATGTTAAATACAGCAGCGTGTACGTGTCCATCACTTGTCGTATTCAGATTCCCAGGAATATGCATGAGAGAAAGAAATGCATTTTTCTCCTGATGAAAACGACTTCATTTTACTTTCAGAAATTTCAAAACTACCATCTGGTAGTCAACCCTGTTTTTCCACCAGATGGCAATAATCCATAATGGCTGAGCACGATGAATGGAATGTACACAAGGGTGTGAGCATTAAAAGGGCTGTGAGTGCTCAACATGTAATGTAGGAAAAATGATAAGTCCCAGGAGAAGAGGATAAACAGTGGGTTGCTAAGCCTGACCCTCTGGGGGCCAACAACAACCGTCATAAAAGGGATCACGTCACTCATCTTTATTATCGTGGAATCACAGAAGGAAACAATCTGCACCATTTCTTTTCTTTTCTTTTTTTTTTTGTTTCTTGAATCATAGTAAAGAAAAAAAAAAACAAAAAACAGAAGATAAGGTGGAGACAGTGTTGATATGTAAGTATCAACCACATTTTTTGGCCACATTCATGGCCAAAAAGATGTTGCATGCTTCCTAACAGGAGACACAAATTTAGGAAGGGTATTTTAAGAAAAAGGAGGAAGAAAGAAGTTGCAGAAACTGCTGATGAAATCTGAAGTTTGTTTCTCTGTCCTGCTGACACCAATTTGCTGGTCTTTCAAAATCTGTTTAGCTAGTGTATCTATTTGGTTTTGATTTTAGACGGCATCACAAATATCCAAGCCAACAGTGGACCATCTGGCCCACATGATGCCTGGTGCGCGATAGTCCAAACTCAAGGTGCAGGTCTTTCCACGACAAGCTCAGGGGACAGGACTTCCGCCTCCCGCTGAAGAGCTGTTGTTTTCTCCTCCTCTGGGTTCTTTGTTTCTGAGTACTGGATAGTTCTCTGATAAAGGCCAGGCTGTTCTTTTTGAAGACTAAATACTACCGACTTTTATCATTGTTTTCAGCATTTTACTTTTTGAAAAATAACAATAGAGTCACAAAGAAATTTTAAAAAGAAGTTCTGGCTTGTGAGTGAGATGGCAGTTCTAGAGTTCGCAGTGAACTGGAAAGAATGGAAACGAGGCTCATTCAGACGAAATTTCCAAGGAGACTGTTAGGAACATTTCTTTTTGTTTTAGTTAATAGATCAAGTGATCTATTTAATATAGGTGAGGATAGTATAGAAATCAAAAAGAAAAAATAATAGTTATGAGAGATGTGATCCAGGGAATTCAGTTTTTCCTTCAGACAACATTGTTAAAGGAGATGGTCACGTTTAGTTGCTAAGTCATGTCCGACTCTTGCGATCCCATGGACTGTAGCCCTCCAGGCTCCTCTGTCCATGGGATTCTCCAGGCGAGAATACTGGAGTGGGTTGCCATTTCCTTCTCCAGAGGATCTTCCTGATCCAGGAATTGAACCTGGGTCTCCTGCATTGAAAGCAAATTCTTTACCAACTGAGCTATGAGGGAAGCCCCTCTTAAAGGAGGCTATAATGAAAAATGTTAAGCTTTTATCTTTTTAATTTATTTTTTAGTCATGTTGTGTAGTATTCAGGGTCTTAGTTCCCTAACCAGGGGTCAAATCCATGCCCCCTGCCTTGGGAACTTGGAGTCTTAACCACTGAATGTGCCAGGAAAGTCCAACCTTTTATCTTTTTCAAAAAATACTTTTATCACTATAAAAAATCCTAAATGATCAATATAAAACTATTGAAGAATGCAGAAAAATAAAAAAGAAGAGTTACCAATCTGAAGACAACTCCTATTAATATTTTAGCAATTTCTTTCATTGTTTTCTTTCTTCTAGAAATAAGTTTTTTTTTTTCATCTTTACGCAAAACCTGTTTGTTTTCATGGCTTTTCTGACCTAATTTCCACATTATATAATAACATATCTGTTTTCTTATGAGATTAGAATCACTTAATTTTAATTGTTTCACAACGTTTTGGTAAGGACGAGTCATACCTAACTAACCCATTATTGGACAATTATTTAGTGTCTCCTTTTTGGTTTAACAAACAACCCTATGATGAACACATCAATGTATACAAAATGGTTTCCATACTTAGACTTTCTTAGAATAGATTCCCAAGAGTGGAATTACTAGTTCACTGGTGGTCCAGTGGTTAAGAATCCACCTTGCAATGCAAGGAACAGTGGTTTGATCCCTGGTCTGGGAAGATCTCTCATGCCTCAGAACAACTAAGCCCCACGACTGCGCCATAACTACTGAGCCCACACGCTGCAAGTCCTGAAACCTGCATGCCTAGAGCCCATTCTCTGCAACAAGAGAAACCACTGCACTGAGAAGCCAGAGCTCTCCAATGAGGAGAAGCCACCACTTACAGCAACTGGGGGCTTCCCTGATAGCTCAGTTGGTAAAGAATCCACCTGCAATGGGGGAGACCCTGGTTCAATTCCTGGGTTGGGAAGATCCCCTGGAGAAGGGAAAGGCTACCCACTCCAGTATTCTGGCCTGGAAAATTCCATGGACAGTCCATGGGGTTGCAAAAAGTTGGATGTGGCTGAGCAACTTTCACTTCACTTTCACTTTCACAGAAACTAGAAAAAGCAGAGTGCAACAAGACCCACCACAGGCAAATTTTTTTTTTAATGAAAACATAAATAAATCTTTAACAAAACATGAAAAAAGCATGAAATATTTTAATGCTTTAGTTTTGATTTTTATCATTGCCAATTTTCTTTTTTGCAGAGCTGCTGGTTTCCCCTAGCAATGGGCAAGAAAGCAGCTTTCACACTGATGCCAATATTATCATAAACAACAAACAACAAACCACTTCCCTAAATGGTCTCTCATTAGTATTTTAATTTGCATGTCTTTGATTATGAGTGAGATGGAACCTTTTACCACTGTTTGCCAAAGACCTGAATTTCCTTTTTTGTGAATTGTTTACTTATGTCCTTTGTCTGTTCATCTCTTGGGGTCTTTGTTATCCCTACTTACAAAGAGAACTAACAAGCTCTGTCCAGAGAAAGGCCTTCTGTCTGCAA
Source organism: Bubalus bubalis (assembly GCF_019923935.1). NCBI lineage: Eukaryota > Metazoa > Chordata > Mammalia > Artiodactyla > Bovidae > Bubalus > Bubalus bubalis. Next base: position 50,428,345 of record NC_059170.1, on the reverse strand, counting down.
CGCTGTGAATTCCTCCTCTTTATGTCATTCCAGACTCAGCATCCGAACAGCAGAGTCAAGGGGAAACTGGGAAGAATAGGAAAGACAAGTGATACATTTCTTTCTGTTGTAGAAGGGAAATGAAAGGTCATGCTACCGAGATAAAAGGCTCTGTTCTTTCACTAAACCCTGTTCTCATTTTAATACTGCTTTCTACACATTTTCAAATATCATATTATGTATATTATGTATCATGAGGCATATATCTCAGCATGAGCCACTGTGAAGCCATGGTGGCTTCACAAAGTGTCCATTCCAGGGAGATTTGTCAATGACTTAATTAGATGTTATTTAATTTGGAGTGGCATCCTTGATTTTGTAACCACTTCCTGAAAGGCAGGCACTTCCACGTATTTTTCTTCCCTGGATGCAATAAAAGCAAGTACATGACAAGATGGGGATATAAATACAGACTCCCCTGCTTTGCAGTGATGGGTCAGGAGTAAATAAACTATTTGTTCTCACCTTGAGCTGGTGACTATGAAGAAAGTGAAAGTCGCCCAGTCGTGTCCGACTCTTTGTGACCCCATGGACTATACAATCCATGGAATTCTCCAGGCCAGAATACTGGAGTGGGTAGCCTTACCCTTCTCCAGGGGATCTTCCCAACCCAGGGATCGAATCCAGGTCTCCCGCATTGCAGGTGGATTCTTTACTGTCTGAGCCACAAGGGAAGTCCAATAATGACTCTGAACTCCCCAAATTTCTGCATCTGGAAAATGGGGATAATAGTTCCTCATCTTATCCAAGGGGTATTTGAAAGATTACGTTATACAAGAAAAATATTTTGTGGCTGAAAGGAAGAGCATTAAGTGTGATTACACTGCAGTGTTAGTTTTAAAAGTTAAGGGACTTCTCTGGTGGCACGGTGATAACGGATCCACCCTACAATGCAGGAGACGTGGGTTCGCTCCCTGGTCCCCGCATGGATAACATCCAGCATGACACAACGAAGCTTCTGCGTGCCGCAACTAAGACGCGATGCAGTTCAATAAATAAATAAATCAGGTTTAAAAAATTAAGACCCCAGAACGACTTCCTTTGTCAAATATCTTGAGGTGATACAGAGAATCAAGGAACACTGGGGATGAATAGGATCTCATCCCAGCCAGCTCTCTCGATTCACTGGTGGAGGAACTGAAGCTATGAGAGGAAGTACCCAAGATGATACTTGTTTAAAATGACACTGCTAATTAATGACAGAAATGGACTGTTAATCTAGGAGTCTGAATTCCCTCCAGAAGTCTTTCTACTGCATTCCTCTCTCCCAGCACGGTCCAGTGAGTTGAAAGTTACTAAGCACCATCAAGTTAAAGAACTCAATTTGATTTTCTTACAATCTTTTCTTTTTTAGCGGGGGGCCGGTGGCGTGCAGAACTTCCCTGACCAGGGATCAAACTGGTGCCCCTGCACTGAAAGCCCAGGCTCTTAACCTCTGAACTGCCAGTGAAGTCCATTTTCCTTATCATCTTTGACAGAAACTGTTTCCAGCCCCATTTTTATTCTATGAAAGCTAAAAAAATTTTTTATCTATTTATTTGGTTGCACTGGGTCCCAGTTATGGCATGTGGGCTCTAGCTCCCCGACTAGGGATCGAGCCTGGGCCCCCTATATTGGGAGCACGGAGTCCCAGCCACTGGACCACCAGGAAAGTCTCTAAATTTTTGTTGCTAGTAAAAATAATTACTTCACTTAGGCTAAACAATGGGTGTAAAAATGTCCGACAACAGCATGTGAATTTATGTAAATGTAAAACGCTATACGTCTAAATGTTTAAGAAACAAGGGTCAAAGAGCAGACTTGAATCAAACGGACTCTTTTGGGACTCTTGCATGCAAGGCACTAGCTCACTTTCTCTATTAGTCTAAGCAGGACTGTAAACACCCAGGAGAATGAAGGTCACCAAAATGAAGCAGAACCAGTTTGGCAGTGGGTGTGCGATCTCACTTCACTAGATGGACTAGGACGAAAAGAAATCTGCTAGCCACTCAGAAACAGGGCTCTGAGATCTTTTGGTTTTTTTAAAAAAATATTTATTCATTTGACTGTGCCGAGTCTTAGCTGGGGCACGCAGGATCTTCAGTCTTCATTGTGGCACGTGGGATCTTTAGCTGTGGCATGTGAGATCTAGTTCCTTGACCAGGGATCGAACCTGGGGACCCTGCATTGAGAGTGTTGCATCTCAGTCACTGGACTACCAGGGAAGTCCTGGCTCTGGAATCTTTATGGTTTAAGAAAATAGCTCTTTCTTTTCAGTTCATTGTTTAAGGAAAAGTGTGTGAACTCCAGCAATGATGTGGACTGCCTTAAGAGAACTGAATGTCAGTACAGGAGAGAATCTTCTTTATCAGAGACTGAGTGAACAAGCAACATGTTGGTTTATTTGCCTGAAGCTATGGGAAGTTGTATTAGTAGATACATTCAAATGGTCAAGAGTTCAAACACGTGAATTACAAGTGGGGCCAGAGAAGCCACATGCTCAGATGGAGAGCTGAGATCATCTGTCAAACCAAGGGAGAGAGTTTTCTCTTTTTCCTCCCCATTTCTTTAACTATTAAAGAACTATTAAATCTTATTTTTATTTTTTGTTGTAGTTGATTTACAATGTTGTATTAATTTCTGCTGTACAGCCAAGTGATTCAGTTATACATGTATACATATATTCTTTTTTATATTCTTTTTCATTATGGTTTATCCCAGAAGGTTGGATATACAATAGGACCTTGTTGTTTATCTGTTCTAAATGTAATAGTCTGGGGGCTTCCCTGGTGGGCTAGTGGTTAGGACTCCACGCTTTCACTGCAGAGGGAACAGGTTCAATCCCTGGCAGGGGAGCTAAGAGCCCTCACGCTGCCTGCCCCTCAGAGGTAATAGTCTGCATCTGCTAACCCCAAACTCCCAGCCCATCCTTCCCTGCCCCTGCCCTGCCTCCTCCCTGGCAACCACTCCTCTGTTCTCTGCGTCTGTGCGTCTGTTTCTGTTTTGTAGACAGGTTCACTTGCACCATGTTTTAGATTCCACGTGTAAGTGACATTATGATATTTGTCTTTCTGCCTTCCTTTACTTAGTATGATCACCTCTAGGTCTCTCCAACTACAAAAGAACTTTCATTTTCTATCACATGCTTTCTCCATCCTAGTTAGGATTTAATATCTTCTTAGATGTACAAAATCCTCTCTTTCCTGGCTCTGTGCAGGCCCATGCACATGTGCAAAGAGTATGAGCATGTCAATCAAACTGAAAAATAATGGCAAGAAAGTCCTATGTGGCAAGAACTTTTCTGGTGATTTTTCAAAGTAGCCATATTATCTGCCTCATTTTATTCCATCTGTTAAACGGAATCTTTTCAATTTTGCACACTGTGCAAAATCCTCAGTGTTTCAGATCCATTAGATGGCTCACTCAGACTTCACAGACCTTTCAGAATTCTATACAAAGCACAGAGGCTTTACCACAACCCTGGATTTGAATTTGATAGCTCTGACCATTTTAGATTCTGCAGCTGTTATACCATGGAATGAAGATAAAAAAAATACCTCATTTTAGCCGTTAGTTTCAATCTTATCTTTTACTTTCAAACCAAACTGGTAAGGCAGCAAAAAGAACTATTTTACTCTCCCAGTGACCTTGCACCCAAAAGGATGACAGTGAAGAATAAGTTGCAAATATGATAATATGTTTTTTTTTTTTTTTTTAAAAATAGGGGGCAGAGGGAGGAATTTCCTTGCAGTCCAGTGGTTAGGACTCCGTGTTTTCACTGCTGAGGCCTGGGTTCAATCCATGGCTGGGAAACTAAGATCCTGCAAGCCAAGAGGTGTGGCCAGAAACAAACAAATAACCACAGAAAACCTACCGGCAGCATGTTATTTAAAATACATACTAATGTATATGTTTGCCTATGGATGGCATCACTGACTCAATGGACGTGAGTCTGAGTGAACTTCGGGAGTTGGTGATGGACAGGGAGGCCTGGCGTGCTGCGATTCAAAGAGTAGGATACAACTGAGCGACTGAATTGAACTGAACTGAAAAGACAAAAAGGAAAGTAAAACCTGCCCACAGCACAAAGTAAAAGTTGGTCTCAAAATCAATGAAAATAGATTTTACAGGACTATGTAATGAAGCCCCTGTGGCCAGTGTCACAGATCACAGAGTGGCTGCATTTTATGTCTCATATAAGGTACCCTGACAACGCTGAGTGGGAGCTTTGGTATTTTCCTGACTCACAAGGAAGGGAGCATGCCATCGGCTGAATCATCCTCCTCGCTTCCTGGGGTGCCTGGTTGTTCCAAGACACTAATGGAGGATTAAATTCTGGTTACCATGACAGCTATGTAAATGCTGTCATGATCTTATCAACAGATGTTGTACAGTGCTCCCTGGAAGTTGAATTTTTTTCTCAGTCAAAAATTAAATTCCAACATAAATTCAATAACTAGGCACAGTGGATCTAAAGAATTGGTGATATCCTTCCTTTTCTTAACTAGCTGTATTAAGATACAGCTCATCTTTTACTTAAAATGTATTCCTTCTAGTGAATGGTGTTTGTCTTATGATGTTGCTTATGGTGTTTTTAGAAATTAAAATGAATAGTATGAATAGAAATACAAATGAAAAGTATAATCAATTCTCTTAGACTTACAGAAACTCAAATCTGAGAAAACAAATCTGAATACCTAGAGCATTAGCTGGCATCTAGTGGCAATGGGTTGGTTTTACCTGTAATGGTGCTGATGTAAACTGTTATGTGTAAGGACCTGATGGTGGAGACTGTGTTTTTGGTAGATGTTCTGTCCCTCACCCTTCTCCATTCCAATGGTTAGAGTCATCCCTGAGAGGCAGAGAAGCAGCCGCAGAGGTTCCTGAAACTGTTAGTTGCTCAGTTGTGTCCGACTCTCTGCTACCCCATGGACTGTAGCCCACCAGGCTCCTCTGTTCAAAGAATTCTCCAGGCCTAGTGAAACCTGTATTTTTATGTTAAAAACTTTCCTTTGGGGAGGTTTACAGGTGCTTCCCAGGTGACTCAGTGGTAAAGAACCCACTTGCCAATGCAGGAGATGTGGGTTCGATCCCTGGCTTGGGAAGATGCCCTGGAGAAGGAAGTGGCAACCCACTCCAGTATTCTTGCCTGGGAAATCCCCTGGACAGAGGAGCCTGGTGGGCTACAGTCCATAGGTTGCAGAAAGCTGGACACGACTGAGCAACTAAACGACAACTTTTAGGATGATTGCCGCCAAGCTTCAAGGACTAGGAACACTTAAAAGTCTTCCAAACCAACATCATAAAAAAAGGTCAGTGACCTCCAGAGTTCTTGAAAAGCCTTTACTAAATGTGTTCAAAACAGCTCTGAGCACTAGTTGCTTTTTTTCTTTTCCCTGCTTTTTATATAGTATTTTCTCATTTCACTTGCCTTCAGATGTTGGTCATTATTATTTTTGCTGAAGTATTCCTTGGAATCCTTCTAATTTCAGTGGCACAAAAAACTGCCAAGGGCCTGTTATATTTCTTTCTTTTTTGGTCTGCTTTACATGGCTTGAGGATCCCAGTTCCCTGACTAGGGCTTGAGCCCTGGAGTGAAAGTGCAGAATCCTAACTACCAGGCCACCAGGGAACTCCCAGGCCTGTTATATTTCTAATCTGTTCCTGGTTAGGAAGTCAGTTAACCAAATGTATCAGTCAGGGTCCCATCAGGAAAAGGTCCAGCTAAGTGAATTTAATGGAGGTGCTGGAACTATTCTCGGAAGTGGGGGTAGGGAAAAGGAACAGATAAAGGAGTGAGGTTTGCAGCCAGAAGCCATCCTCAGGCCTGGCCTCTGGGTACAGGAGGAAAGACCAGGGTCCCAGAGCCTGGAGAGAGCGCGAACCATGCAGAAGGGCTTCCTCCGGGAAATGTATTTGGGGTGGTGAGCAGCTGTCTTTCCACCAAAACTTTCGAGGCAGAGAATGGAGGGAAGTGGACACTCTGGCCTTTCTCTCTGTCCACCCTCTAACCTCTGTCAGCCCCTTCTAACCAAGAGCTGCAGGGCAAGGGAGACTGGCTGTGATGAAATCGCAAGGGGTTAGCCTGCAGGGCATGAAGCAGGGCAGAGAAGGCTAGAGAAGGCATCTGGGGATGGTGGTTGGGATGGAGAATAACCAGCCTGATGAATTCAGAATTTTGGATCCAGTAAAAGTTCTGTGCATGAACTCTGTTCCGCCTCAGCGCCAACATGCCTTGCCCTTTTTTCTTTTTTCTTATTTTTTGGTTCTCAGCTATTTGGATAGTCTATATTGCCAAGATATCTGATTTATAGTTGATCTGACTTAGAGTTTTGTAGTATCATCACATTTGGATTTATGCTGGGAATTGATATGGTTATACTTCAGTGTAGCAATAAAGAGGACAACGTGCATTTTAATATTCTAATATTTTAAATATAATTTGGATTGTACAAAAACATGTTTCTTTTTTGAAATTTATTAAAATTTTTATTTTGTGTTGGAATATAGTTGATTTACAATGTTGTGTTATTTTCTGTTGTATAGCAAAATGACTTGGTTATTCATATACCTAATATTTATTCTTTATCAGATTCTTCCCTCATAGATTATTAAAGAGTTTTGAGTAGAGTTCCCTATGTTATACAGTAGGTCCTTGTTGATTATCTATTTTATGCATAGCAGTGTGTATATGTTAATCCCAACCTCCTAATTTACTCATCCCCCAAAATGTGACTTCTGAAGTGTGGAACTGAGACAATTCTCCAGGACTGATTCCTCAATCAAATGTTAGTGATGATTATTAGGGTGAATTGAAAGTACAAAGGCTGCAAACAATGTAAATTTTACAGGCTCAACTAAAAGTGGCCTAGGCTCCTGCTGTTGTGGAGCTGGAGGACTCATGGAGCATATTTGGGAAAACGCAGTTGTGCTGGCCAGCCCCATCTGCACATGTGTTTCGAAAATCCCACGAAATAAAGTTTGTATTTGAGCTTAGAGCCACTCAGTTGTATTTGAAAATAAAAGAGAGGTTGTTATTTCTTGGCTCTCAGAATCTGCATAGTGGGATTAATCTCCAAGTGCCTGCAGGCTGGATTCAGCGCCCAGGAGTGACTGCCTTCTTCCCCATCTCACTTCCTCACCCCTAACACTGGTCCTTCCATCACCTTCAGTCTTCCTGCACTTTAATCCTTGCCTCAGGTCTTACTGGAGGAACCCAACCGGAGAAAGAGGTATACTTTCTTCTTCTACCTGTGTAAATCTGTACACTTTATAACAATTTTATAACAAATTACTCTTTTACTAAGAGTTGAAAAAAACTCTACAGAAGTTCAATTTTATCAATTACTGACTACCTGCCCAATGTTGGTCGTTTAGTCCCAAAGTCGTATCCGACTCTTGCGATTCCATGGACCGTAGCCTGCCAGGCTCCTCTGTCCATGGGATTTCCCAGGCAAGAATACTGGAGTGGGTTGCCATTTCCTTCTCCTGGGGATCTTCCCAATGTTAGGTGGCAGGAAAAGGGGCTAGATGCTTTTATCTCATTTAATCCTCTGACCCAGCCTGATGCACCTATCATACGGATTTAAGTAACATGATTTGTTTGGATGGTTGGTAGCTCAGCTGGTAAAGATTCCACCTGCAATGCAGGAGACCCTGGTTCGATTCCTGGGCAGGGAAGATCCCCTGGAGAAGGGACAGGCTACCCATTCCAGTATTTTTGGGCTTCCCTGGTGGCTCACTGGTAAAGAATCTGCCTGCAATGTGGGAGACCTGGGATTGATCCTTGGGTTGGGAAGATCCCCTGGAGAAGGGAACGGCTACCCACTCCAGTATTTTGGCCTGGAGAATTCTGGGACTGTATAGTCCATGGGGTCTCAAAGAGTCGGACACGACTGAGCAACTTTCACTTTCATCAATGATACCAAATTACATACGTTTACATAAAGTGTTATTTGCACATTTACTTATCACCAGTTACTTGCTAAGAAGCACTGACACAATGTTGACCAAAAGTGGTGAAAGCAGATATCCTTGCCTTGTTTCTAGTTAGGGGAGTAGCTTTATTTTTAAATCAAGAAATAGTATTTCTACCTTAACTATGTTTCACATTGAAACACTGCACTACTGTCCAGTTTTGGTAAACATTAAGGCAATGGCACCCCACTCCAGTACTGTTGCCCGGAAAATCCCATGGATGGAGGAGCCTGGTGGGCTGCAGTCCATGGGGTGGCTAAGAGTCGGACACAACTGAGCGACTTCACTTTCACTTTTCACTTTCATGCATTGGAGAAGGAAATGGCAACCCACTCCAGTGTTCTTGCCTGGAGAATCCCAGGGACGGGGGAGCCTGGTGGGCTGCAGTCCATGGGGTCGCAGAGTCGGACAGGACTGAAGCGACTTAGTAGTAGTAGTAAACATTGTTCATGCAGTGTGAAAGGCTTAAATAATGAATTATGGATTATTGATTTTTAAGATCATTTCCTTACTGCCTTTTTTAAATGTTGGAGATAAATACAAAAGTGAAATGAATGCATATTTTATTTGGAGGCTATAGGCAGAAAATATTATCAATACAAATATATTTGATTGGCTGATAATAGTCTAAATTTTACTAATTTTCAGCATTGGTCAGTTTTCATTCCAATCCCAAAGAAATTCAATGCCAAAGAATGTTCATATTACTATACAATTGCACTCATTTCACATGATAGCAAGATAATGCTCAAAATCCTTCAAGCTAGGCTTCAGCAGTAAATGAACCGAGAACTTCCAGATGTACAAGCTGGATTTAGAAAAGGCAGAAGAACCAGAGATCAAACTACCAACATACACTGGATCATAGAAGAAGCAAGGAAATTCCAGAAAACATCCACTTCTGCTTCATTGACTATGCCAAAGCCCTTTGACTGTGTGGATCATAACTATCTGTGGAATGTTCTTAAAGAGATAGAAATACCAGACCACATTATCTGCCTCCTGAGAAACTTGTATGCAGGACAAGAAGCAACAATTAGAACCGGACATAGAACAACGGACTAGTTCAAAATTGGGAAAGGAGTACGTCAAGGTTTATTTAATTTATATGAAGGACACACCATACAAAATGCTGCACTGGATAACTCACAAGCTGGAATCAAGATTTCTGGGAGAAATAACCTCAGATATGCACATGATACCACTTTAATGGCAGAAAGTGAAGAGGAACTACAGAGCCTCTTGTTGAAGGTGAAAGAGGAGAGTGAAAAAGCTGGCTTAAAAGTCAACATTCACAAAACGAAGATCATGGAGTCCAGTCTTACCACTTCATGGCAAATAGATGGAGAAAAAGTGGAAACAGTGACAGATTTCATTTTATTGGGCTCCAAAATCAATGTGGACTGCAACTATAGCCATGAAATTAAAAGACACTTGCTCCTTAGAAGAAAAGCTATGACAAACCTAGACAGCATATTAAAAAGCAGAGACATCTCTTTGCTGACAAAGGTCCATATAGTCAAAGCTATGGTTTTTCAGGTAGTCGTGTACAGGTATGAAAGTTGGACCATAAAGAAGGCTGAGCACTGAAGAACTGGTGGTGCTTTCGAACTGTGGTGCTGGAGAAGACTCATGTGAGTCCCTTGGACTGCAAGGAGATCAAACCAGTCAATCCTAAAGGAAATCAGCCCTGAATATTCATTGGAAGGACTGGTGCTGAAGCTGAAGCTTCAATACTTCAGCCCTGATGCGAAGAGCTGACTCATTGGAAGATCCTGATTCTGGGAAAGATTGAAGGCAAGAGTAGAAGGGGACGACAGAAGATGAGATGGTTGGATGGCATCATGTCTCAGTGGACATGAGTTTGAGCAAACTCAGGACATAGTGAAGGACAAGGAAGTCTGGCATGCTACAGTTCACAGTGTCACAAAGAGTTGGACATGACTTAGCAACTGAACAACAACTAATTTTCTTGTTCTAGAAAGCCCTACATATAATTTTTTTTCCCCCAAACTTGGCTGGACTGCACTACCTGTGGGATCTTAGTTCCTGGACCAGGGATTGAACTGGAGCCTCCTACACTGGAAGCTCAGAGTCTTAACTGCTGGACCGCTGAGGACGTCCCATCTGCCTATATAATTTTGAAAAGAAGTTCCAGGTGGTAATTTTCCCTAAGTCGTACTTATTCATGCCTGCACTTATTTTTAATGGGTGTAAAAAAACTGATCATGTAAATTTATATGGTGAAAATGGTGAGATTTTACAAGACAATATTAACAAAGTTTTTAAAATCCTTAAAGAGATGGTGTTATGTAAATCGGAATGCCATGCCTATAATTATAATTCCCTTTGATATTTCTGGAAATTAAGCCCACAAATAAATACAATCAAATACTGAAACATATTAGGTAAAATAATTTCTAGAGCATCTGTGTAACCTGTGGAAACAGGAGGCAGTTGGCATTACAAAGCGGACCAGTGAACAGATACATACAGAAACACATGCCTTCAGTGGTTTTTCTCAACCATAATTAGGAGATGAACAAATGGTCCATAAAATTTTTATTTTAGTATCTAAAATAGAGGATCCAATTCATTAAAACTTAAGTCTCTACTTAGAGAAAAATAAAGCACTCTTGAAAATGTACCTACATGTGGTATGATTTATACTAAGCCCTAAACTAAATATCGTAATTCTTAGATTGTTAAAGATAGTTGAACTTAATGAAAATAGCTCTGAATTTTTAAACCTGATAATGTGTACTAATATACCTGATATTCTCATTCTAACCAGGTGAACTTTGATAAAATAGATGAAACCTGAATGTCTTAATAACAAAATAAAGATACTAGAAATTTTAAAATATTTTTTTGTTTGAATAGGTAAATTCTTTTCACGGTTTGAATATCAAAGTTTAAATAGGAATACAGTGAAAAAAAGTCCTTTCTATATCTTCCATCCACAGACTTCTCATAACTCAACAGTTACTTTGTCCTACTTTAATATATGTACATGCTAGTACATTATTCTGTTCCATTTTTCTGCTTTTTTCATGGAACAAAAAAATCTTGGAAATCTTAATTAAAAAAAAAAGTATTTATTTTTTTTTGGCTGTGTTGGGTCTTCATTCCTGTGTGGGCTTTTCTCTGGTTGCAGCAAGCAGGGGTTACTCTCTAGTTGTGGTGTGCAGGCTTTCCACTGCAGTGGCTTCTCTTGTTGCAGAGCATGGGCTCTAAGTCATGGGGGCTTCAGAAGTTGTGGTTCCCAGGGTCTGGAGTACAGGCTCAATAGTTGTGGCGCACGGGCTCAGTTGCATCACAGCATGTAGGATCTTCCCAGAACAGGGATCGAACCCGTGTCTCCTGCATTGGCAGGCAGATTCTTTACCATGCAGCCACCAAGGAAACCCCAGAAATCTCAATACTAAAACATGAAGAACTTTTTGTTGTTGTTGTTGTTAACAGCTACATAGTGGTCAAATGTATGGTTATATCATAATTTAGTGTCTTGCTGATGGATATATTTAAGCTGTTTCAAGGATAAGAAATACCTTGTCATTTCTCATGTGTGGAACCACATATGTGGGCTAGATCCCTAGAGGTGAAGTTGGAGGTTCAGAGTATGCATACATTTGTAATTTTGATAGACACTGCCAAATTCTTCTTTCTATATATTTCAGCCAAAGCAGTGGGGCCAGATATAATTTTATGCCTTTTTCATTTCATTCAGAAATGCACAAAGTGGGTTACCTATTAAAGAATAAGGAAGAAGGGACAAATTTATTCAGCAATTTAGAGTACGTTTTCACTCAAAAATACATTCAACAGAAATTTACTGTACATCTACTGCATGCCAAGTGCTTTTAGGCTTTTGGAGCTACCTACCTAAACAAATCAGACTCAAATCTCTGCCTCTGTGGACCTTACATTTTGGAACTCTATGCTACTTCTTAAGCCACAAGTTAAATGTCAATATCCTGAAAATGATCTGTTGAGATCCTGGGCACAGGCACTAGACGTATGCTACCAGGGTTATTTAAAACTGACTAGAGGCAATGTTGTATATGATTTCATAGCTTTCCATCAGGTCCTTTTAAACAACACACTTGGGCGAGAGCTCTTTTTATCTGACTCCATCTGCTGTTGGTAGTGATCAGCATACTGTGGGCACTGTTGTAGCATCTGAGATTAGGTTGTGAAATAGGAAGTGGAGTTATGTGCAGATCAGCTAGTGTGTGCAAACTGTTTAGTTCTATCTGAAGCTGAAACCACGGGTGTCCAACTCAGGCTTGGGAAACACGGAAGATAAGGTTATCCGCACATGCCCATCAGGGCACAGTTTCCCTTTTGCTGTCTGTCCCTGTTTTGATTCTATAAAGAGATCCCAGGGGTTTTATGGAAAACAGTGTCAGAAGCATACACCAGCAGTACCCTTGTCTGCTGAACAAGGGCATGCAAAATATTACTTGTTAGAAAGTTAAGGGAGACAGAAAGACAATTGGTGCCAAGCAAAGTGGGTGTACTGTCCAGCGGATGGTCAGAGAAAGTATGGCCTCAGGCTTGTGCATGTTTTCTTTCTTTTTCCTTTCTTGGCTGTGCTGCAGGCATGTGAGATCTTAGTTCCCGGATCAGGGATTGCTCAGAGTCTTAACCATTGGACCTCCAGGAAGTCCTTTTCTTCCTAAAAGAAGATCTTAAAACTTTAGCTCCCCCATTAGATTTAATTTTATAAGAAGTCAGTAAACTACAGTTGTTAAAAGTCTTGCCAATATCCCATTGGGTTCTTTGCAGTCACTACAGGATAACTGGGAGTTCAGCTTGCGACGGGGAAGTCAGACACAACAGCATCTTCAAGCATGATGTGAAGAATACAAAAGAGCCGGTTCCAGAGACTGGCTCTTGAATCATACCCTGACCTTTTTTCTTTTGCTTGTTTTATTAAAATTTCATCTCTGCGCCATAATAGATACAATTGGTTAGTAACCAATGTTTTCTGCAGTCCGAATACATAGCAGTGATTTTTCTGTCCTTGAATCTTAGCAGGAGGCTTTGGACTCGCCAACATGCTCCTTTCACAGTTGAGGTCGAGATGGGCGAAGTGACAATGGTATAAGCCAGGTCTCTCTCCCGATTCCCAGTTCAGCAGAACTCCCGCCACAGGCTCCCCAGGGAAACCTGTTATGCCTCCGACTTCTAGATTCCGTGCTGTCATTCTGCAAGCGCTGCAAGCTGGGGTGACTTTGGGCAATGACATCGTGGCCCTCACGGGGCTTGCACATGGTAGAAGCCTCCCTGGAGCCGCCCGCCCTCCCGCCCGCGGAGTGTGCGCGCTGTTTTCGCACTCTGCCGGCTGGTCCCGGCGAAGGTCCGGGACCGAGTTGTGGACCAGGGTCTCCAGAGTTCCCTTCCGTCAGGTGAGGTAGCGAGAGGACTTTCTACGATATCTGGGCCCGGAAAGGCTAACCCTCGCCCGGCAGCGCTCCTAGCCGGACGGGAAAGGGGACAGGCGGGCCCACGCCCCCTTCTCCCCTGGGCCCCACTCCTGCCACCCCAGGGCTCGGGCCGTTTTCCTTCTGCCCTTCCCTCGTTTTCCCCACCGGCGTCTCCTCAACTTTTCCCACTTGGTGTTTAAAAGCGCCACCGCCCCCCTCCCTCGGCCAGCAGCTCGCGCGCCCGGTGCGATCCTCGGCCCCTCCCCCCGCCTCTCCCCTCCTCCTCCCGGATCCACGCCGCCCGCTCCCCTGGCGCCCGCCCGGCGGTCACGTGCGCCTCGCCCCGCCCCGTCACGTGGCCCCGCCCCGCCCCGCCCCCGCGCCGGCGCGCTCCGACGTGCCCTGGAACTCACCCGCCCCGGGAGAGCCGCCTGCGGGGACGCGCCGGCCGCGGCCGCCGCTGAGTGAGCGCCCTTCAGGTTCGTCTGGGCGCCCCGCCGCCGCCAAGCAGGGCCAGGAGGGAGCCGCCCCCCCGCGAAGCCGCCGGGCCCTCGGTGAGGTTGGTGGGGAGAGGGGAGCCCGGGCGGAGGGCAGGTCGGGGCGGCGCTGCACAAAGGCGCCCGGGGCCGGGGCTGCGGGGCCGGGGGAGGCGTGTGCTGGCGCGCGGCGACGCCGGGGTGCGCGAGGTGCGGCCGGCGGGGTCCGGGCGCCGGACGGGCGCGGGGCGCCTGGCCGCTGCCTGCCGCTCGGCCGACGTGGGCGACGGGGTTTTAAATGGCTGGAAGTTGTGGCTCCTCTGCCCCCCGGGTTTCCTGACTTCCTGTGAGAGGGCAGTGCCCGCCGCCCCGCCCCCAGGAAGGAGGGTGGCGGGCTGTGTGTGTGTGTATGTGTGTGTGTGTGTAAAAGGCTGGCGGTGCCGCCCTCCTTTCTGGCCTCCCGCCGGCGGCGAGCCCGCTCCTCAACTGCTGCAGGGGGTGCAACCCCCGCCCGCCCAGCAGCCCCGGGAGCCCATCTGGGGCTCCTCGAAGGCTATTGATCCCCCCAGACTGGGCATGGGGACTTCTGCAGCTTCTAGAGGTGCCCCGCCCCTGCTCAGTGGGCATCTGCTTCTTTCTAGCCCTTCTGCGAGGATTCTCCTCCACCGTTCTTAATTTCAGAGCACCCTCTGTGCTCTTCTCAGGTGTGTGTGAATGTGTGTGTGTGTGTGGATTGTCTTCTAAGGATGACTGTCCTTGACGTGTGGCGTCTGAAGTTACCGCAGACCCTTTGACACGAAAAGGCCACAGGGTCATTCTCGAGGCGTGGTGATGTTTTCCTCCTGACGGCAGCCGCCGTTTTCCAGGCACTTGGGAAGGCGAGCATGTTCAAAGCGTGGCTGTATGAAAGTTCTGATGTGTCTTCAAGTGAAGTATTTGTTCTCGGGACAGGTTGTTAGCATTCGTGTTGCTTTTTAGTTAATTAGAACATGGGAGGTAATTAAAAGAAAAAATTTGTTTACGCTATTTTGAGCTGTGCTGGGTCTTCGTTTGCTGTGCGCAGGCTTTCTATTTCTCTAGTTGCGGGAAGCAGGGGCAACCGTTCGTTGTGGTGAGTGGCCTTCTCTGCTGTGGCTTCTCTTGTGTCCTCTGGCCTCTAGAGTGCGGGCTTCAGTAGTTGGGGCAGGTAGTTGTGTCTCAAGGGCTTAGTTGCTCCGCGGCCTGTAGCATCTTCTGGGACCAGGGATCGAACCCGTGTCATCTGCATTGCAAGGCGGATTCTTATCCACCAGACCGCCAGAGAGGCCCCGGTGGTAGATTTTTTTGGAACATTGAGGCATGTGTTCCTAACAGCAGGTGAATACGGGGAGGAAGGAAGGAACTTTGAATGAAGAATCCACTCGGGTTCTGATTAAGATTCTGCTGCTCAACTTCTGAAGGTGAGACCTTGGAAGACTCTGAATGTTACAGTGAAGGGTGGCTCAAAAACGTCCAGCTCCTGGCCGCGCCTCTTTCATACCCAGACGCTGGGAAACGGTGGCCTGGAGGTGGATCTATATCCAGTGTTCCTTACCTGATCCGCAGGAGGGTGCCTGACAGGACAGGATGTCTTTTGTGTTATCTTTTGGTCGGAGTAGACGGTCTGGCTGCTGGGGCCAGTATTTCTCTCTGTTTTAGACAATGCCTTGGAAATGTTTCTGAGCAGAGTTTGGCTTGACTCAGCCTCTAAAGACTTGACCCTGAGTGGGGCAACTGGAAGAACCTGAGGAGCTGGGCATGTCGGTGTGACCCCTGGTTGTAGGAAGCTCTTCTGCTCTGGAAAGGGACTCTCTGGGGAAAAATGAGTATAATGAAGTCTAATGTACGATATTGCACGTGCATGCCCCAGTATGGGGTGGTAGGTTTCTGTTCCTACTTTATGGAGGACAGAAATTGGAGAAGATTGCTAACTCACTGATTCTTAATGTGATGCCATCTGTATAGAGTGGTTGTCCATATATAGTCAATATTTTACGTATCTTTAGTTTTTTTTTTTTTTTTTGATATACTACACTAGTTGTTGTGAGGCACAAGTGAAAATATGTAAATACTGCAGAAAAACAGTGTATTATTTGTAGTCAACCATTTGGCAGTTCTTTCATTAATAAGAAAGTATCTGCAGAGTGCTTTTTTTTACTAGGTTGACAGAAAATGTGTTTTACGAATGTAAAGTACTTCAAGTGACACAGTTGACAATTCTGAGAATAAAAGGGTAACAAACAGTTTAAGTTAATTAAGACAGTGAATACGATGCTGTGTAAAATTACTAAGTGGTAGCTTCCCTGATGGCTCAGCTGGTAAAGAATCTGCCTGCAATGTGGGAGACCTGGGTTTGATCCCTGGATTGGGAAGATCCCCTGGAGAAGGGAAGGGCTACCCACTCCAGTATTCTGGCCTGGAGAATTCCACGGACTGTGTAGTCCAAAGGGTTGCAAAGAGTCAGACGCGACTGAGCGACTTTCACACTCACACACTCATTTTTGCATATATAAGAAAACTGGTGCTAGGAAAAAGCAGTTTAAGGTAAATCTGCCTAAAATGGACATTACAGTTTTGTAGTAGTGAGAGAGAAGAGTGAAATTAAACTTTTATCTTATATGGAATAGTTTTAGTTGTACTTGCAAACATGCATTGTTTTGTTGAATGAATCAAAAGTGAAAAGGCACGATGGTACCACATAGCATCATTGTGCTTCAAAATCATGCTCTTTTGAGGAACCAATTGGGCTGCTATCTTTGTGGTTTCTTTAATTGTTAACTGTTCTAATTGTGCCACATCCTCATTTTTGGATGGCTTTGCAGTGATTCAGCCATTTTCCTGTTTTATTGACTTAATATTTTGCAGTTTCAGTGTGCAGTTGACCAGTTTTTTAATTGAACTGAACTACCAGATCATGACCTCTCTAAGCACCTCTTGCCTTGCTAATCTAGTGCTTCTCAAATTTTAGTGTTGGTGGGAATCAGCTGAACTTCTTAAGCCGCATGTAATACCAGTGCTGCCGGGACCTCAGACCAGTGCTGTCATGTGGAAATGGGATGCCACTCACCTTTGTAATTCTCAAGTGTTTAGTACTCACACGATAAGTAAGGAAGTTACAAAGAAGCCATGAGATGAATCTTATTATTATTTTGTCTGTATGACAGCTTCAGACTCCCGTGTGTGTTTTACACTTAGAGCACGCCTCAGTTTAGGTTAGCCACAAGTTACATGCTCAGTAGGCACATTTGCTTAGCAGTGGCTGCTGTGTTGAACAGTGGTGGTTCTGGAGTCTGCAGTCTAAATCACTGCTGTTCTAAGTGAGCTTTCAGATTGGCTGCATCAGCAACCCTTGGGAACTTGTTAGAAATGCACATTTTTGGGCCCCACCTCAAACCTACTCTCATTGGAATATCTGGGATTTCATTAATCTACAGCATATGACTACAGAATGCGTATGTGGTGTTTTGGATATGATCGCATAACAGGAAAAATTCATTAGGGGAAAATTAAGGAATATGGTCATTATTGTCAGTATTGGTTCATGGAGTGTGATGAATATATTGTACTAATGTAAGATGTTTGTAGTCGGGGGAACAGTATACAGGGTATATGGGAACTCTGTACTATCTTTGCAGTAAATCTGTGAAGCTAAAACTCATCTAAAAGAACGTGTTTTTAGTTGTTGTTGTTTCCACACCGTGTGGCATGTGGGATCTTAGTTCCCAGACCCGGTGTTGAACCGGTGCCCCCTGCAGTGGACGCTCAGAGTCTTAACCACTGGCCCATCAGGGAAGTCCCAAGAATGGTTTTTTTTTTAAAGCAGCTCTCCAGGTGATGCCGTCTTTCTCTAAAAGTGAGACGCAGCGATCTGGATCACTAATATGACCTGCCCTACTACAGCTTGGGTGGCAGGATGGAGGCTACTATTAGGTCTCCTAGGGTAATAATAGTATTTTAGTATTAAGAACTAAAACTTACAAAGCACTTAACATGTGCTAGGGATTATATCAAGTCCTTTGCGCATATTCACTTGTTTAACTTTCCCAGTATGTGATATATACTATTAATCAGCTCCCTTTCACAAATGGAAAAAACGCTGAGGCTCAGAGAGGTTGGGTGCCTTGTCTGAGGTTACATAGCTAGCAAGAGGCAGAAACAGGGACATTTGACAAGGTGCTCGTTTTAAAAGCAATCAGTTCAGTTGTGAGTGTTCTCTTTGAGTAAGTGCTAATTAATGTGAATGTTTTGTATCATGCATTCCAGTTTACAAAGTACTTTTTCTCTTTCCATTTTCATAAGAATCTTTTGAGGTGTGTATTGCTTCTTTAGTTTTATAGATAGTTCAGGTGCTGAGGGCCTGTGAGCTGCTAAATGGCAAGCCCTGATTTAAATTTCAGTCCTTCAACCCTGAGTCCTGTGCGCCTTCACCACTGGAGAATTCAAACTGTTAATACATTTTGAAGTTAGAGCAGTATCTTTAAAAGTTAAGCTGAAAATTGCCTGTATGTTGCTGTGTATTACTAGTTTGTTTTAAAAAATAGTTTTATTGAGTTACAATATACATACACTAAAATAAAAGTCAACAATAAAACGGTGTGAGCAGCGACATTGCTTAGCATTGTTCTAAGCAAAACAAGCCAGACATTGATGGTTATATACTGTATATGGTTGGTGCTTTTCTGTCTCCATTTGGTTTCCTTGAGGAAGCTGTGATTAATGCGATGCTTTTTTTATCATGCTTTATAGTTTACTAAGTACTTTTTCACGTTTTCTCTACCCATTCTCACAGGGATCTTCTGAAGTTTGTGTTGTTTCCTGTTTTACAGAGGGTTGAACCACAGTTGGTTTAGGCATTCACCACTTGATAGGCCTCTGGGTCATTTCCAGTTTCTGGCTGTTATGAATAAAGCTGTTACGAATGTACATGTAAGGCCTTGCAAGGACTTATGCTTTCATTTTTCTTGGATACATACCTAGAAGAGGAATTTCTAGATCATATATTAAATGTATGTTTAACTAAGAAATTGCCAAAGTGCTTTCCATGGTAGTGGTACTACTCTGCATTACCACCAGCAGTGAATGAGAGTTCCCAGTTGCCGGTATCCTTGCCCTGCAAAATATCCTTAATATGTATTTAAAGCCATTCTGGTAGGGGCGTAGTGATACCTGGTGTGGTTTTTTTTTTTTTCTTAATATTTATTTATTTTTGGCTGCCTCAGTGTTAGTTGCGGCAGGCATGGTCTTTCCTCGCTTTGCGCAGGCGCCAGAGCCCTGGGCTCAGTAGTTGCCATGCACCGGTCCTCTAGTTGAGGCTCTCGGGCTTAGTTGTCTGATGGCACGTGGTATCTTAGTTTCCCCACTAGGGATTGAACCCGAGTCCCCTGCATTGGAAAGCAGATTCTTAACTACTTGACCTCCAGGGAAGTCCCTGATATCTGGTGGTTTTAATTTGCCTTATTAGAGTTTTGTTTAACAGCTTTATTGAGGTATAATTGCTGTAAAATAAACTGGACATATTTTAAGTGTGCATTTTGATGAGTTTTGACATAGGAGTAGGCCTGTAAAATCATCACCATTTTCAGGATAGCAAACATACCCATCTCTCACCTCCTAATTTCCTTAAGCCCAAAGGTAATTCATTGCTCTTGTTCCCTGGTAACTATTTCTGTGTGTTTCTGATCTGCTTTCTGTCACTGTTTATTACTTTGTATTTTCTAGAATATTATGTAGGTGTAATCATAGAGTATGTGCTCTTTCTTGTCTGGATTTTTTTTCACTCAACAAAATTATCTTGAGATTCATCCAGTTTGTTGTGTATATCAGCATTTTGTTCCTTTTCATTATTGATTGATATCCCATCGTGTGGATATTACACAATTACTTTATGTGGTCACCTGTTGGTGGTCATTGGGTTGCTTCCAATTAGGTGCTGTTACAAATAAACCACTGTATATATTCATGGACAGGTCTTTATATGGACTTGTGTTTTCATCTTCTTTGGTAAATACCAAGGAGTAGAATCCCTGGGTCATATGGTTGGTGTATATTTCAAGGTTTTAAGAATCTGCCCAACTTTTCCCAAAGTAGTTGTACTGTTCTACATCCCCACCAGCAGTATGTCAGAATTCTGGTTGCTCCACATTCTCAGAAATACTGGTATGGTCAGCCTTTTAATTTTAGTCATTCTAGTAGGTGTGTGATCTTATTTGTGTTTTTAATTTGCATTTTCCTAAGGACTAAAGACTTTGGGCATCTTTTCATGGACTTCTTTACCATCTATAAATCCTCCTCCTTGGATATGAATACTTGTCCATTCCTATCTTTTGCCCCTTTTTTATTGGGTATTTGTCTTCTTCTTGACTTCTATAGTTTTTGTGTATTCTATGTATGAGTTCTTTGTTGGAGATAAGTTTGTGTCTGAGATATTTGTGACTATGTTCATAAGGGATATTGGTCTGTAGTTTTCCTCTTTTATAACTTCTTTTTCTGGTTTTGGCATGAAGACGCGCTGACTTCATAGAATGAGTTGGGATGTGTTCTCCCTCTGTTTCAATTTTCTGTAAGAAGTTTGTTTAGAGTTGGTATTGTTTTCCTTACACTTTGGTAAAATTCACCAGTGGAGCCATCTTGGCCAGGAGTTTTCTTTGTGGGAAGATTTTTATAGACAGATTCAGTTTATTTAATAAACATAGAATGATTTATGTTATCTGTTTCTTAAGCAAGCTTTAGTAATTTGCCAAAGACATGTATCTGGTTCATCTAAATTGATGAATTTATCAGCATAAAGCTGCTCATAATGTTCTCTTACTTTCCTTTTAATGTCTTTAAGATCTATAGTTACATCCCTTGTTTCATTCTTAATGCTAGTTATTTGTGTTTTTTCTCTTTAGTCCTTGATCATTTTGGCTAGAGGATTGTCAGTATTACTGATCTTTTTTGAAGAACCAAAAAAGTTTCATTGATTTCCTCTAACATTGGTTTTCATTGATTTCCTCTAACATTTTTCTGTTTTCTTGTTTACTGATTTCTGCTCTGATCTTTATCATGTCCTTTCTTCTGCTTGCTTTGGGTTTAATTTGCTCTTTAGTTTCTAAGAGTGCAAGCTTACATCACTGATGTGAGACATTTTTCTTTTCTGATTGTTGGCATTTGGTATATAAATTTTCTCTGAGCACTGCTATGCCTGCATCCCACAAACTCTGAGATGTCACCTTTTCATTTTCACCCAATTCATATCTCTTATTTGATTTCTTGTTCGACCTATGGTTTATTTAGAAGTATGTTGTTGTGGAGTTTTCAGAGTATATTATTTATGTTATTCCAGTCCTTACAGATTTATTAAGATTTGTTTCATGGACTAGAATATAGTCAACAGAACATGTATGTTTATAAGAAACTACTGGACTAGCTGTACCATTTAGCATTCCCACCAGTACTGAATGTGTGTCCAGTTGTTGGTATCTTTGTTAGCCCTTGATATTGTCTTTGTTTTTAAAAATAACTTTATTCTAATTGGTGGGTAGTATTACTTTGTTTAGGTTTTAGTTTGCATAATTGGTTTTCTAATGTTTTGTAAAACAATTTAAATTTGAATGAGAAGAGTCATGTTTTTTGTTTCTCCTTCCAGTAGAGGACAGGAACCTGTAAGGCAGCAGTCCCTAACGTTTTGGGCACGAGGGGTTGGTTTCATGGAAGACAGCTTTTCCACAGACCCGAGCAGGGTGCTGGGGGCGGTGGTGTTCAGGCAGCAGCCTGAGCGATGGGAGCGGCTGGGCTGCACACCGGCTCTGGTCTGCAGCCTGGACATTGGCGGCAGCAGCAGTTCATCACTGTCTGTGCTACAGAAGTGCTACTTTTCAGTTTTCTAAAAGGGTCAATGTTTATTTGCCTTTCAGTCTTTACTTTTTAAGAGGATTGAAAGCTGTGTGAGGATTGAAGTGATTTTTATAGTTTTGGGGTAGACTTGTATAAACTGATTTAAATTATATTCTCCATTTTACATTCCCACCAGCAGGGCACATGAATTCCAGTTTCTCCACCTCCTCACCAACATTTGTTATTTCTGTTGTTATTTTTACAGTAGCCACTCTCATGGAGGTGGCATGGTGTCTCATTGTGGCTTTGATTTGCGTTTGATTTGCTTATTGGCCATGTGTGTATCTTCCTTGGAAAAATGTCTATTCAGGTCCTTTGCCTACCTGACTCTGCTTATTGCAATTTATTTTGAAGTAGATTGGCATAATTTAACCTTTATAATGAGTACTTTTTTCTTTTTTTTTAAAGTAAGTTATTGATGCCTGACTAGACCTTTGCAGTGACCCCACCATAATAATCACTATATATGTGTTTTTGTTTTGTGAGCTATATGTTTTTGTTTTTTAAGCATGGAATTAGGTTGAATGTAAATAGTCATTTCAGAGATTAGGAGGGTAATGTGTATAGTTGCAGAGGAATATCTGAGTTGGTCAGGGCGGGATGGCAGTTAATGCTTGGGTAACCAGTGGAGTCCTGAAGTGAATGGAGTTTTTCTTCTAAAGTGAATTATTAGAGGATTAGAGGTCTTATAAAACTTAGTAAACACCAAGTTTATGATTTTCTCTTTAATATGTAACAACAATTAGTGACATGAACTGAGACCCTGGGCAATGAATGGGTGCTCCCCAGAGGGAAATCAAGGTGTTACAGCAAGCACAGTGGATGGGATGCCGCAGAGGCAAGATGAAAATTATGTGAACTGTAAAAATGATAATTTCTTTTTTTTTTTAAGCTAGTTAGTTAATTTGGCTACGTGGTGATTGTGGCTTGCAGAATCTCAATTCCCTGACCAGGGATTGAGCCCCGGGCCATGGCAGTGAAATCCTGGGATTGTATCCACTAGGCCACTGGGGAACTCCCTTAGCTGATTATTTTAGAAAGTTCTTAGTGAAAAATTAAAATGTGGGACTCAGGTGTTCAGGATCTAGGAGGAAGAATCCATAGACTGGAGTGCATGTAAAGGGAGTGAGAGCTGAAAAATGTGGAAGCCGATTGTTGATCATAGTTCAGTTCAGTCGCTCAGTTGTGTCTGACTCTGCCACCCCATGAACCGCAGCACGCCAGGCCTCCCTGTCCATCACCAACTCCCGGAGTTCACCCAAACTCATGTCCATTGAGTCGGTAATGCCATCCAACCATCTCATCCTCTGTCGTCCCCTTCTCCTGCCACCCTCAATCTTTCCCAGCATCAGGGTCTTTTCAGAAGAGTCAGCTCTTCGCATGAGGTGGCCAAAGAATTGGAGTTTCAGCTTCAACATCAGTCCTTCCAATGAACACCCAGGACTGATCTCCTTTAGGATGGACTGATTGGATCTCCTTGCAGTCCAAGGGACTCTCAAGAGTCTTCTCCAACACCACAGCTCAAAAGCATCAATTCTTCTGTGCTCAGCTTTCTTTACAGTTCAACTCTCACATCCATACATGACCACTGGAAAAACCATAGCCTTGACTAGACGGATCTTTGTTGGTTAAGTAATATCTCTGCTTTTTAATATGCTGTCTAGGCTGGTCATAGAGGAGTGGTTTTAAAGGTTCATGGGAAGCTACTATTGTATAGTTAGCGTTTGGTGACATAGACTATGAAGGAAAAGGAAGTTTAACCTGTTGCATCAAGCAAATATTCCTTTTGTTTCTTAGTCTTTTTAATAACTGAGTTTTTTTACCTTTAGACTATTCCTTGTGGTAGCCTATGTCATCCCATTAAAATTCTTCGTGTGTGAGTGAATCCAAAAGGATTAAAAGCCAGTTTAATGGTTTTTAATATGAAAGGGCTTGATCAGGACTGTTCAGTAGAGTACTGAATTTACAAATTTTTGGGGGATACAGTAGACTCCTCATTTTCTGCTCTGTCATTTGGGTCAGTATTTATATTTCCATGTATAAAATGAGGTCACTTTAGAATGGACCCAGAGCTGCAACAACCACTGATAATGGAGAACTCCTAGTACCTCTTAAATGTAATTTGTGTTTTGATGAGAAAAGCGTTGTATGAAAGTAAACAAGAGATGGAATGTAAGTTTATTTAAAGTGGGACAGCATAATGTAAGATATGTTCATAGGAATGTCAAGTACGCATTGATACCACTTTTAGTTTGAGTTACAGT